>NW_020665102.1:872462-876520 GCF_002925995.2 Terrapene triunguis
GGTCTCTGGGGGCGCTGGAGCTGTGTGTGCGGGTGTGTTATTGTAGGGTATCTGGGGACAATGGGGCTGCGTGTGTGTGTGTTATTGTAGGGTCTCTGGTGGTTATGGGGCTGCGTTCGGGTGTGTTATTGTAGGGTCTCTGGGGGTGCTGGGGCTGTACGTGCGGGTGTGTTGTTGTAGGGACTCTGGGGCTGCGGGTGTGTTATTGTGGGGTCTCTGGGGGCAATGGGGTTGCATGTGCGGGTGTGTTATATTTGGGTCTCTGGGGGCGCTGGGGCTGCATGTGCAGGTCTGTCATAGGGTCTCCAGCGTCCTGAGGCGCGTGTGTGTGTTTCTTATTGTCCTGTCTCTGGGGGTGCTGGGTCTTTGTGTGCGGGTGTGTTGTTGTAGGGTCTCTGGGGGCACTGGGGCTGCATGTGTGGGTGTGTTATTGTATGGTCTCTGGGGCTGCATTTGCTGGTGTGTTATTGTAGTGTCTCTGGGGGCGCTGGAGCTGCGTGTGTGGGTGTGTTACTGTGGGGTCTCTGCGGGCGCTGGGCCTGCGTGTGCGGGTGTGTTGTTGTAGTGTCTCTGGGGGCACTGAGGCTGCACGGCGGGTGTGTTATTGTAGGGTCTTTGGGGGCACTGGGGCTGCGTGTGCCGGTGTGTTGTTGTAGTGTCTCCGGGAGCACTGGGGCTGTGTGTGTGGGTTTGTTATTGTAGGGTCTCTGGGGCTGTACGTGCAGGTGTGTTATTGAAGGTCTCTGGGGCTGCGTGTCCAGGTGCGTTATTGTAGGGTCTCTTGGGAGCTGGCGCTGCGTGTGCAGGTGTGTTATGGTATGTTCTCTGTGGCCACTGGGATGGTGTGTGCGGTTGTGTTGTTGTCAGGTCTCTGGGGGCACTGGGGCTGCTGGTGTGTTATTCTAGGGTCTCTGGGGCTGCATGTTCAGGTGTGTTTATGTAGAGTCTCTGGGGGCGCTGGGGCTGCGTGTGTGGGTGTGTTATGGTACTTTCTCTGGGGGCATTGGGATGGTGTGTGCGGGTGTGTTATTGTAGGGTCTCTGGGAGCACTGGGGCTGCATGTGCGGGTGTGTTTATGTAGAGTCTCTGGGGGCGCTGGGGCTGCGGGTGTGTTATTGTAGGGTCTCTGGGGGTGCTGGGGCTGTGTGTTTGGGTTTGTTATTGTAAGGTCTCTGTGGGTTCTGGGGCTGCGGGGGTGTGTGTGTGATCCTGTAGGCTGGCGGGAGGTGGAGGGAAGGCAGGAGGAAACCTGGGCCCCAGCGCCCCCCACGTCTGTCTGATGCAGCCTGGGTACATGTCTGTGCCTCCCTGCACCTCACAGGGAGCATGGGGATGCGGGTCGGGAGTGAGGGGCATCGGCAGAGCTGGGGGGGGGCAGGGCTGGGCTAGCAGGGGCTGTGGGTCGGGCGTGAGGGGCACCGGCAGAGCTGGGGGGCCCAGGGCTGGGCTAGCCGTGGGCTCCGGGTCATGCCGTCGCAGGGGCCCCCAGCCCTGACTCCCAGTGGTAGGGATCAGAGACCCAGAGCTGCCCAGGTCAGCCACTTCTCCTGGGATGCTCTGGGCTGTGGGACACTGGGCCGCTCGCACGCTTTGCGGAACCCTGGGAATCTCGCATGTTGGCTGTGGGCGCTGACGTGCGAAGGAGTCTCCCCGCGCTAACTGCGAAGGCTGCAGGCGGGGCTGGGTGAGGTAGGGGGAAGAGATGCCCCGCCGGTACGGGGCATGTGCCGGGGCGTATACAATAAACCTGTGTGTATCTGTGGGGTGCTGGTGTCTGGCTGCGCTCTTCCCAGAATCCCCTTCCCCTGCGAAGCCGATGGCGCCTTTGGGGGTCAAATCCAGGGAACTCGTCCAAGCCCAGATGAATACACACCTCGATTTCCTGCCCAAGGGGACCGGCGTGCCGGGCTCCTGTCCAGCCAGGCCGGAGACCAGCCCCGAAATAACCCCTAGAGCAGATCTGGTAGAAAACCAGCCAATCCTGGCTGAAAAATTACCAGCAACAGAGACCCTGACCGTGCCCCGGGGCCAGTGGTTAATTCCTCCCACCGGTCAAAACTTGCACCTTGTATCGACTGATTCCCCCACAAATCCCTTTCCGAGCCCCCCAGCCCAGCGGCCCGGCCTGCGTTCCGTGTTCCCCGATGTCTGCGCTTGCACTGGGCCGTGGGCGGGCGCCCAGCTCCCTGAGTGATCCCGCCCGCTCCGGCCTTTCCCAGCCCATTTCCCGGTTTGCTCTGCGTTTGCCCCACAAGCTGCATGGAGACTGTCCCGGGGTAGCCAGCGAGTCCGCCCTGGCCTCAGTGGCTCTGGAAATGCAGGGTTCAAACCGAGACGGGGGACGGTGCTGTCCTGGCCCGAGGTCTGCAGGCTCGGTGGCAATGTCCGCAGCCAAGGGTAGGGAGGCAGAGAACAGGGAAAGGAGGGGTGTGTGTCTCCCTGCACCCCCCCCATTTCTAACCACTAGCCTCCACTCCCCTCCCAGAGCCGGGGAGAGATTCCAGGAGTCCTGGCTCCCAGCCCCCCCTGCTCTAACCTACCAGCCCCCACTCTCCTCCCAAAGCCAGGGAGAGAACCCAGGAGTCCTGGCTCCCAGCCCCCCTGCTCTAACCCACCAGCCCCCACTCCCTTCACAGAGCTGGGGACAGAACCCAGGAGTCCTGGGTCCCAGCCCAATCGGAGCTGTTTTGGTGGGTGGTCACAGCTACCTCTGGAGGATTATGGGCCCAGCTGGGAGGTGGGGGAATGGCCCTGCCAGCTGGGGGGGGGGCGGTGCCCGCATCTGTCTCCCCTGATTAGGCTCTGTGGCAGGAAGCAGAGGACACCAGCTGGTGGGGCCACGTTCATCTCGGCTCAGTCCAGGGACAGATTGCGAGGGATTAGCATGAGGTGTGTGTGTGTGTGTGGATGTTGGGGGCAGATGGGGTCTCAAACAGCACTGACCAGCAAGGGTGCTCCCCCTGACTCCTAGCCCCCGTTCTGTACACCCACTAAGCCCCACGCCCCTCCCAGAGCCGGGGAGAGAACCCAGGAGTCCTGGCTCCTAGCATCCCCCACTCTACTGCACTCAACCCCACTCCCCTCCCAGAGCGGAGGCTAAGAACCCAGTCCAGATTCCTGACATTCCAGGGCCATCTCACAAACACATACCCTGCTTCCAGGCATCTGCCGCAAGGCTGGGGTCTGCACATGGGATAACAACCTTCTATTGTGACCAAACCCCTCCCAAGCTCATGGGAAAGGGGTCTGTGCCTGGGTTCTAGAGCCTCAATCCCAGCCGACGAGGGGCTGTAGCCAAATGCATAGGAGGGGGTCAGAGTTAAGGTGAAATGGACATCCTTAATGCCTGGACTTCGCCCTCGTTGGGGCGTATCTAGAAGAAAGAGCTGGAGGTCCCTCATTGATTCACTGGTGGCCCCTGCGAAAGTGCCGGTTGCTGTTCCCCAACCCCCAGAATCTGGTTGCCATGTCGAGGGAGCTGTCCCCTTGCGTGTGGGGAGCACAAGCCGGAGGCCTGTGGAGATTTTGCTCCTTCCCTGGTAGTGCCATCTTATGCAAATCACCCCAGCTCCTTTGCATAGGGAAGCCTCATTTGCATAGAGCCACCCAGCATGGCTTTTGGGGGGGCCCCGACGAGGACATGGATCACGGCTGCCCCCAGGGGGCGCTACCGGGACCTTGTAGCCTGAAAAATGGGGGTCCAGGTATGGGGTGCACAGAGCCCCCAGTGTGGAGGGAGGGGGTGGGGGAGCTGCAGGGTGCCCCCCATGTCCTGCTTGGGGACCTACCCCCGGTCCCCCCCCTACCCTGCACTGGCACCTCCCCCCAGTGCCCCCTGACCTGGCACCTCCCCCCTGGTGCCCCCTGTACCCTGCACTGGTACCTTCTCCTGGTGCCCCCTGTGCCCTGTCCTGGCACCTCCCTCTGGTGCTCCCTGTGCCCTGTCCTGGCACCTTCCCCTGGTGCCCCCTGTGCCCTGCACTGGTACATCCCCCTGTACCCTGCGCTGGTACCTTCCCCTGGTGCCCCTTGTACCCTGCACTGGTACCTCCCCCAGT
>NW_020665102.1:876530-877318 GCF_002925995.2 Terrapene triunguis
ACCCTGCACTGGTACCTCCCCCAGTGCCCCCTGTACCCTGTGCTGGTACCTTCCCCCTGTGCCCCCTGTACCCTGCACTGGTACCTCCCCCGGTGCCCCGCATTGGCATCTTCCCCCAGTGCCCCCTGTATCCTGCGGTGGCACCTTCCCCCGGTGCCCCCTATACCCTGCACTGGTACCTTCCCCCTGTGCCCCCTGGGTCCTGCGCTGGCACCTCCCCCTGTACCCTGCACTGGTACCTCCCCCGGTGCCCCCTGTACCCTGCGCTGGTACCTTCCCCAGGTGACCCCTATACTGACACCTCCCTCAGGTACCCCGCGCCCGCAGCCTGCTCTGGGGCTCCCCTACCTGGACCCCCCTCACCCTGCCCCTCTCCGCTGTCCCCACCCCGGCAGCGCCCCCTACCTGTAGCCCATGGCGGTGCGGTTGCTCTGCAGCTCCTCGGCCGGCAGCCCCGCCTCCAGCAGGTAGCTCTCCAGCCGCCTGCGCTCCAGCAGCCGCCGCGCCGCCTCCAGCAGCTGGCCCGGGGTGAGAGCCGGGTCCCGGCCCGCCGCGCTCCCCTGGCTGCGCCGCCGCCCGCCCTCGCCCCGCCCGCCTTTGCCCTTCTTCGCGGTCGGCAGCCCGTACAGCTCGTCCACGCTCAGCTTGGCCCCCGCCGCGCCGCGCCCCGCCGGGCCCGGGGCCCCCCGCGAGGAGCTGGCGAACATGGCCTCGGTGCGCCCTGCGCCTTCTCCCCGTGCTCCCTGGCCTCGGTCGGTGCGCCCTGCGCCTTCTTCGTGCGCCCTGAT
>NW_020665102.1:877328-892597 GCF_002925995.2 Terrapene triunguis
CCTGCGCCTTCTCCCCCGTGCGCCCTGGCCTCGGTCGGTGCGCCCTGGTCTCGGTGCGCCCTGCCCCTTGTCCCCCGTGCGCCCTGCGCTCCCGGCGTCGGGACACGCTCCCCTCTACTCCCCTCCCCGGGGAACCACGTGGAGCCGGCTTAGCCGGGAGCTGGGCAGCTGCCTTGCTGTGTCCCTCTCCCCCCTCCCCATCCCCCGTGTGACCCGTCCCTAGTCCCCTCTCCTTGCGCCCCCTTTCTGCAGCTCATTAACCGTGGGCCCCCGCCCCTCCCTCCGGGGGCACTTACCCCCTGCCCTTACGCCTCCCTGGAGAGCCACTCCCTTGGTGAACCTCCACAGCAGGGGGACCCCTGGCAGAGGCAGGGTGATCTCCTCTCCCTACCTACTCCACAGGCACTGCCCCTCCCCACCATGTGCCCCCAACTGCTGCCCACACCCAGGCTATAGGGACCATGCCATGTGAACTGGTCTGCCTGATGCCCCTCTCCCAGCCTGGGCACATCTCTAACCCACCCGCCCTGCCCCCGCTGTAGGGGGCACGGACGGACAGGGACCACAGCGCCCTTCCCATAGGCAGTGGGTTCTCACCAGCCGTGTTCTCACAAGGACTGGTTCTCACAAGAGCCTGGATAGTTTCCCAAGAGGCCTGTGGTTTTCACGAGTGGTTCCTGATTCTCACCAGAGAACTGTGATTCTCATAAAAGACCTGAGATTTTCACAAGGAGTCCCTGATTTTCACAGGAAGCCCATGATTTTCACAAGTGGTCACTGATTCTCACAAGAGGCCAGAGATTGTCATGATGGTTTTTCACACACACTCCCTGCGTCTCACAAGAGGCCTGAGATTTTCACAAGACCAATGATTTTTCACGAGGGTTTCCTCATTTTCACAGGTCAGTGATTTTTTGGAGGGGGGCTCAGACCCAGGGACAGTAGGAAGGGGGAGACTCCCCCTCTAGGCAGACCCCCTCCTTTTCTAAGCACAGCCCCCCCCCACCATATCACCATGACAGCAGCTTCCAGGAGTGACCAGATTAGCTAAGCTGCTTAAGGGAACAGGAGGCCAGCAGCCTGGGTTGGCTCAGAGCTGGGAGTGGGGGGAAGAAGGGGCATCTGCCGGGGGGGAGGGGAAAGGGCCCTTACACAGTGTGCGTGTGTGGCGGGGCTAGATCACCCTGTGGTGTCCAGGCATCCCCCACGCTGTGGGTTCACCAAGGGAATCTCTCTCCAGGAGCCTGACAAGCATGGGGGCTGGGAGCCAGGACTCCTGGGTTCTCTCCCCAGCTCTGGGGGTGGGGGGGGGGGTCATCAGTGAGAGGGCACATGGTTTCTATCCCCACACAGGGCCTGTGAGGGCATTATGGGGGAGCAGGGTACCCAGGACTCATCCCCTGCTATGTCCACGGAGTGCCAGCCTGGCTGGGCCCAGCTCCTGGGAGCGGGTGCCAGGCCGACCCGCAGCCCTGGAAGGGTTAATGCTGACAGCGCTGCTCAGATCCCGGTATTTGGGGCTGTCAGGGAATTAAAGCACCAGCATCGTGCAAAAAACTAATGCCCAATGCGCCACCTGGCACCAGATTACCTCCACCCCCCGCCGCAGCACAGCTCCGCTCGCACAGGGGACCCTATGGAAGCCGGCGATGGAGCCCACAGAGCCAGGGAGAGAATCCAGGAGTCCTGGCTCCCGGGCCCCCCTGCTCTAACCCACCAGCCCCCACTCTCCTCCCAGAGCCAGGGAGAGAACCCAGGAGTCCTGGCTCCTGGGCCCCCCTGCTCTAACCCACCAGCCCCCACTCTCCTCCCAGAGCCAGGGAGAGAACCCAGGAGTCCTGGCTCCCAGCCCCCCCTGCTCTAACCCACCAGCCCCCCCACTCCTCTCCCAGAGACAGGGAGAGAGCCCAGGAGTCCTGGCTCCCAGCCCCCTCTGCTCTAACCACTAGACCTGACTCAGACTCAGTTTCCCTCTGTGTTTTGCATGGCTACCCCGGGGGGGGCGGGGGGGCGGGGAAGAAAGGGTTACGCCTGCTTTCGGGGTAGGTGCGGCTGTCATCTTGGGGTCTGGGGCCACAGCTCGTTCAGGGAGGGCTTGTGAGCCCCACCAAGGTGGCCTCCAGCCAGACGGTGGGCTATCTCCCACAACTCAACAGTTGCTCCCTCGCCAGTGGGACGCTCCGGCCCGCAGCAGCAGCCGCCTCGGGAAGCCATGAGGGGCCCCACCCGGAACCACAGCCGCCCTCCCAGCCCAAGTACAAGGTCACCCCCCCCACAATTCTGCTCCCAGCTCTGGGAGGGGGAGCGGGGAGCCAGGACTCCTGGGTTCCGCCCAGATGGGAACCAGCCGCAGCCCTTCCCCGGCGCTGGTACCTGAGCGTCCCGGCAGGGGATTAGAGGAATTATCTCCAACAGACACTCCCCAGCACAGGCAGCAGGCGCTACCTTTTAGCACCAGGTGCCACATGGCACCACCTGGTGCCACCCTCCCCCCACACTGCTTCTGGGCCAGCCCCCAGCTGGCAAATACAGGGTTAACAGGGATAGTCCTCCCTCTCCCCAGCATGACAGGGGAGCCGGCGCCCCCTAGAGGGGACAGGCCCAGTGCCCCATTCCCCACCCCCCTGCGCCAGCCAGTCCCCACCCTGCAGCTGGATGGGCCCAAGGCAAGATGCTTGCTGACTGTGCCGACCCCGGTCTGTCCAGCAGCAGCGGGTGCCCCCCATTGCCAGATACGAGCTGGTGCCCTCTGCCCCATGCCCGCTCCCCGGGGGGCCAGAGGCGCCGGCACTGAAGGGAAGGCCACTGGAATGGGAGAGCAACACTTTAATTCACCAAGGAGCCTCTGCCATGGAACTGGAATCTGCTCAGGACAACCCCAACAACCGCCCAGCTCATGGAAGGTCTCAACATGCCCACTAATGCCACACTGAACAGGAGAAGCGTGTCCCACTTGGCAAAGGGCTGGGAGCCAGGACTCCTGGGTTCTCTCCCGGGCTCCACCTGGACGGGATTGGGGTCTAGGGCAGAGAAGGATGAAAGTCAGGAACCCTCCTCACTCCTGAGCTCCTGCTCTAACCACCAGCCCCCACTCCCCTCCCATAGCCGGGGAGAGAACCCAGGAGTCCTGGCTCCCAGCCCAACATCCCTGCTCTATTCACTTAGACCCCACTCCCCTCCCAGACTGAGCGAGCCCCCCCCAGCTAGACCCCGGGGGGGGGGGGGGGGCCCCGCCCGGAGGGGACCGGGGGGAGGGGGGCCCCCCGGGCTCGGGGAGGGGGGCGGGGGGGGGGGGGTAAGCCAGGGGCAGCCCCACGTCTTGTGCGGAGGGCTGGGGTTTGGCTGGTAGAGAGGCGCGGTGGGTGCCAGCTGCGGGGGGGTTGGGGGGCTCATCCGGCCCGGGCCGAGAAGAAGGGCAGGCCCCGGATGAAGCCGTCCAGCTTGGCGTGGAAGAGCTCACTCTGGATGGGTTCGCTCAGGCTGCACAGCGGGTTCTTCACCACGAACTCCACGTAGATCTGGGGGAGGGAAGAGAACCCAGGAGTCCTGGTTCCTGCTCTAACCCACCAGCCCCCACTCCCCTCCCAGAGCCGGGGAGAGAACCCAGGAGTCCTGGCTCCCAGCCCCTCCTGCTCTGATCCACAAGCCCTCACTCCCCTCCCAGAGCCAGGGAGAGAACCCAGGAGTCCTGGCTCCCAACCCCCGCCCCCAAGCAGGGCCCAGGCGCTGTGGGGCCAGGCCCAGGCGCTGGCGCTGTGGGGCCAGGCCCAGGCGCTGTGGGGCCAGGCCCAGGCTCACGTTGCTGTAGATCTGGTGGAGCACATCTCGGATGTTGCCGACGCCCAGGTCTGTGTTCATGACGACCTTGAGCCCGCTGGGTGTCTCGTAATAATGCAGCTTGTACTTGCTGGTCTGAAAGGCCAGGAACCCGTCCTTCCTGCACCCGCAGGGCTAAGGAGTGTGATGGGGTCTGGCCCCCGCCCCGGAGAGACACCCCCGAAAACTCCCCAACCCCAGCCCGGGCATGTGGATCAAGAACCTCCCCCATGCCACACAGCCCTTCGCATGGACAGAGAACCCCCCCCACACCCCCCCTGGCCCCCCCAGCCCATCGCATGGACAGACCCCCCCCCCCCCCCCACCCCCCCCCCTCCTGGGCCCCCCAGCTCATCACATGGATAGAGACCCCCCCAACCCTACACAGCCCCCTGCTGGGCCCCCCAGCTCATCACATGGATAGAGATTCCCCCCCTCCCCCACAGCCCCCTGCTGGGCCCTCCAGCTCATCACATGGATAGAGACTGCCCCAGACTCTACATATCCTCCCAGCCCATCACATGCCTACAGACCCCCGCCCCTGCACAGCCCCTGCCCCCCAGCGGAGCCCCACGGCGGGGCGGAAGGATACATGTCGACGGGGCTCATCTTGCCGACAAAGGAGCGCATGGAGAAGAGCATGCCATACATGAGTTTGAACTCCTGGGGGGCAGCGAGAGAGAGGGCAGTGTGAGACCCCCCCCTCGCCACAACGGGGCTGGGGTGGGTAGGAGAACGTGCACCCCCGCCCCACTGGGGTGGCTGCCGCCATGGCTAGCTAAGGGCCCCCGGGTCTCTCCTGGCGCCCCATGGGCTCAGCCGCCCAGGAAGCAAGAGTCTGGGCCCGGCCGACCGAGGTGTGGGGGGGGGCGGGAGGGGGGTCTCACCTCCTCCTTGGAGATGCCGGCCTGTTTCTTGCGGTGCCACTCGCTGTAGTGCAGGCAGATCCCGTTGCGGTCGAAGAGGTACAGGTTGTGCACCGTCATCTGTGGGACGGAAAGGGGCAGGGCATGGGGGTAATGGGCACACAAGAGGGCAGGGCACGGGGGGAGATGGTCAAACAAGGGGGCGGGGGGGAGAGACCTTCGTTACTGGGCTCATTAATTTCCTTCTGCTTTTCTCCCTCTCCCTGACCCTGCAGCTCCGCCCCTCCCAAGCCCCCCACATGGAGCCCCACAGCCCCCCCCCCCCCCCCCCGGCCCCTTCCCCCCCCAACCAGCCCCGCCCCCGCACCCCACCCCTGCCCCCCAACAACCCCAACTCTGCCCCACCCCCAGGCTTTTCACCCCCAAACGAGCCCCAACCCTACCCCTGCCCCCCAAAACCAGCCCAACTCTGCCCCACCCCCGACCTTTTCACCTCGCCCCCCAAACCAGCCCTCCAACCCCGCCCCTTACCCCCATACCGCCCCACCCCCGCACTCTCAGACCTCTGCCGTTGCTGGCCCTAGCCCCGGCCCCAGCCCCGCCGCAGGCTTTTTCCCTTCCGCGCCGCCGCTTCCGCTTCCGCCCCGCCCCGCGCGCCGGCCCTTGCCCCGCACCAAGATGGCGGCGGCCGCCTCGCGCCCAGGTGACCGGTGGGCGGGAGGGGAGGGGAGTGGCGCGCGGGGATGGTGGCGGGGAGTCGGTTGGCGGGGCGGGGCTGGGCGGTGTGAGGGAAGAGGGTGGGGCTGGGGATGAGGAGGGGCGGGGCTGAAGCGTCGCGGGGCGGGGGGGTGGAGCAGTGGGGGCGGGGCTGGAAGAGCAGTTGAGGGGGGTGAGGCTGGGCAGCCTCATGGGAGGGGGGGATTCCGGGGAGGGGTTTTTCCTAAGGGGGAGAGACAGGAGCCTTATGGGACTGGAGGAGACCCCTGTGGTGCTGGAGGAGGGGCTGGGCTGGGGGAGATTCCTATGGGGCTGGGCTGGGGGGGGTGACCCCTGTGGGGCTGGAGGAGGGGCTGGGCTGGGGGAGACCCCTGTGGGGCTGGAGGCAGTGAGCCCCTGTGGGGGGAGGGGCTAAGGGAATCATGGGGGGATGGGGAGACCCTGGTGGTGCTGGTGGCCTGGCTGGGTCCCCCCCTGACTGCTCTGTGCCCCCCCAACCCCCGCACCCCCAGGGTCTGTGCGGAGCCAGAGCCTGGAGCGCCCCCCGGCAGCTGTTGCCCTGGTGTGAGGGGCCCAGCACCTTCCCCATCACCTCTGGCAGGTGAGTGCCGCTGCCTGCCCCATAGCAGGGTCCCCCCCTCCCTGGGGATTGCCCCACTGGTTGACACCCCCAGGGGGGCTGGAGCGGCCTCTACACCAGCTCCTGCCCCCGTGGCTGGGCCAGAGCCACAGGGCCAAGGGTGCGGGGGTGACTCCAACCTGCCCTGATTGATGAGACATGTGGGGGTCCAATATGCTCAGGACTCCTGGGTTCTCTCCCCATCTCTGGGGGGGGAGAGGGGGCTGGTGGGTTAGAGCAGGGGGGGCTGGGAGCCAGGACTCCTGGGTTCTCTCCCCGGCTCTGGGAAGGGAGTGGGGTGGGGGGCTAGTTGTTAGAATGGGGGTGGTGGTTGGGAAGCCAGGACTCCTGGGTTCTATCCTGGCTGTGTGTGTGTATGTGTGTCAGAGTCCCTCTACTGCTCTCAGCTGGGGGGATTCCTGGCGGTGTGTGGGTCTGTGGCTGTCTGTGTGTGTCAGAGCCTCTCTATTGCTCACAACCAAGGGGGACTCCCCAGGCGACAAGTTCCCAGTCCCTTCGGCTGCGCTTTTCCCCCCGGCGAGCGCGCGGCCCCCCCATGGCGGAGAAGGGCCCCTGCCCCGGGCTGGACGCCTCCCTACGCAGCGAGGACCTGCTCAGCGACATGGAGCCGCTGCCCCTCTCGGCCCCGGCCACGCCGGCCCAGCCCTTCGGCTCTGAGGTGACGGCCCAGCTCTACGCCTCCCTGCGCCGGAGCCGTCAGGCCGAGCTGGACGCCTGCTCCCAGCTGCAGCCGCCCGACCTGGACGCCCTGGCCGAGGAGCTGAACCGCACACTTTCAGTCGGGGTGGAGGCTAGTGCCCGCAGGAAGGTGAGGAGGGGGGATGTGGGGCGGGGTGGTGGGGCCGGCCGTGGGGCCGGGCGGCATTGACGGCCGTGTCTGGCTCCTCCAGCAGGGCGGCGAGTCACGGCATGTGGCCGAGATGGAGACCGTGAGGTCGCGCCTGCGGACCATGCTGCAGGATTCCCGTGAACTGCCCTCTGGTGAGTGGGGTGGGGGGCACTCTCCCCTGGCAGTCAGGGCTGGAGTGGGAACAGCCGCCCCGCCCCAGAGGTGGCCGCATTTCAGCGTCGGGCAAGGAGTCCATGGATAATCAGCTGCCCCGCCCCAGAGGTAGCTGCATCTCAGCGTTGGGCGAGGGGTCCCTGGGTAACCGGCCGTCCCGCCCCAGAAGTGACTGCATCTCAGCGCCGGGTGAGGGGTCCGGGCGAGGGGTCCCTGTGTAACAAGCCGCCCCGCCCCACAGGTGGCTGCATCTCAGCATCAGACGAGGGGTCCCTCTATAAATAGCTGCTCTAGCTGTTGGTGCATTTCAGTGTTGGCCCTATGTAACCAGCCGCCCTGCCCCAGAGGTGGCCGCATCTCAGCGCCGGACGAGGGGTCCCTGGGTAACCGGCTGCCCCGCCCCAGAGGTGGCCGCATCTCAGCACCGGGCGAGGGGTCCCTGGTTAACCAGCTGCCCCGCTCCAGAGGTGGCCGCATCTCCAGGCCAGGCGAGGGATCTCTGCACATGCCGTAGGTTAGGGGTGGCTTATGGTTACAAGACTTGCTAGGTTACCTTGGGCCATCACAGGTTCCCTTTCGCTCCCCTCCTGCTCCACGGGAGGGGAGGGGGTTCTCCCCAAGGAACCATTTAGCCCTCTCCAGCCCCCCCACTCTTTTTCCTCTCTCCTTGCAAAGTGCGGCAGGGCCCGCAGGGGGCACTGTGGCAGTGCCCTGCCATGCCAGGGAGCAGAGCACAGCACAGAGCCGCTGGGTCCGGGTCAGCTCAGCCCACCGTGAAGCTGCCTGGCCCCTGTGTGAGGGAACAGTGCTGCCCTGCCTGGGCCCTTGCTCTAACCCACCAGCCCCCACCCCCCTCCAGAGCTGGGGAGAGAACCCAGGAGTCCTGGCTCCCAGCCCCCCCTGCTCTAACCACTAGCCCATACTCCCCTCCCAGAGCCAGGGGGTGGTTGTGTTGCAAGGGGAGCAGCACGCACTGCCCATGGGGTGGGACACGGGGGCCGGAGCTCCCCAGCAGATCTGGAGGACGGGGTTGCTGAGCAGCTGGCCCCGTTCTCCAGCAGGGGGCGCCCTCGGCTTGGGGACGGCAGAGCGGAGGGGCGACGGCTCCGTTGAGAGCGACAGTACCACTGCCCTCCTCGCGTGAGTGCTGGCGGGGGCGGGGGGGGAAAGCAGGTTAAAGTCAGACTGTTATTGGGCTGCCCCGCCCCAGAGGTGGCTGCAACTCAGCACTGGGCGAGGGGTCCCTGTGTCACCAGCTGCCCCACCCCAGAGGCGGCTGTGTCTCGGCGTCGGCACCCACAGACGCCCTGGAGAGAGCTCGGGGCGGGGCTGTGGATGCCGAGCTGTGCTGGCCTGTCCGGGAGCCCCCTAACCCCCTGCCCTCTTTCAGCGCCAGGCCCCTGCAGGAGCTGTCCCCTCCCGGCTCGGTGTGCGGCCTGGAGGAGCTGTTTCCCCGCTATGCCAGCCTGCGCCTGGGCACCCCCCCTGAGCCCGCGCCCTCCACGGAGCCCCAGCTGCTGAAGGAGGCGTTGGCCAAGGAGCGGGCCCGCCGGAAGGTGAGGGGCTGGGCGCCGGGCTGGTCTTCCAGGATCCTTTGCGCCCAGCTCTTACCGTGAATGTATTTCCAGGGAGCGGTGTACCCAGTACGTGTGTGTACCAGCGGTGTATACACGTGGAGGGGAGGGTGTACAGGGGTGTGTGTAGATGTGAACCTGGGGGACTGTGTGCCCTGTGTGTGCTGACCTGGTGGGTGTGGAGGGGTGTATACCTGGGGAGGGACGTACCCAGAGTGTATGAGTGTGTAAACACATGCCAGAGGGGTTGTGGGTGTGTACCTGGGCTGTGGGCATGTGTTTACACGTACTGGGGCTGGACAGGCATGTGTACCCAGGGAGGGGTGTACCCAAGCTGTGGGTGTTTACACGTACCGGAGCTGGGTGGGCCGGTCTACCCAGTTAGGGGTGTACCTGGGGTGGAGGTGTGTGCTGGGTGGCCGGGTGTACCTGGGGAGGTGTGTAACCAGGCATTCTGTGTGTGTGTGTTTACATTACAGGGTGTACCTGGGGCAGGGGAGTGGGTTTATATGAACCAGTGCTGTGCAGGCGGGTGTACCTGAGGAGGGGTGTACGCGGGGTGGTGTGTGTATGTTTACACGTGCCGGGGCTGAGCGGGCGAGTGTACTCAGGGAGGGCTGTACACCACCGGGGTGGTGTGTGTGTTTTATACGTACCGGGGCTTGGCGGGTGGGTGTGTCACAGACTCCCAGATCGTGCCCACTCTTGGCCCTGTGCGGTCCGTGGGGGGATCCCCTTCCAGTGCGACAGCCCTTCTCGGGGGTCCACTCTCTCTCGGGGTTAGGCCCCATGCACCTCTCGGAGCCTTAGCACGTCTGTCTCTGCCGTGGGCCCCCTCAGGGAGTCCACTCACTCTGGACCCCCAGGGCCTCCACCCCCCGAAGGGGTTGATGCAACCCTGTTCTCTAGACTGGAGTGACTCTTAGCCAGCGTAAAACAGGAGGGTTTATTGAGAGGTGAACACAGCACAGGAAACTCTGACCCTCAGGCCTGGCCTCCCTCAGCCCAGCACATCCCAGTCTCTCTGCCTCCAGGTGGGCTCTGTCTGCTCCCCCTCTCTAGCCCAGAGCCCCCCTGCTCCCAGCTGGGCATCTGATCTCACCGGCCCCAAGCCCCGCCTCTGTCCATTGTCTTCTCTCCAGGTAAACAAGGTCGTAAACAGGGTCACTGGGCCTCCTCTCCCCTCTTTTGTCCTCTGGCCCGCTCTGGCTGGAACCGGCTGGTTAGGTCACGGGGTCCTCTCTTTACAGCCCATGGTCCTCCCACTGGCCAGAACCAGCTGCGACTCCTGCGCTGCGTCTCCGGGTCGTCAGGTCACCAGTTGCTGGGGTGTCCATTCTCCAGGGCATTGGCTGGGGTCCCAAGTTCCCTCTCCGGTCCTCTGTAACAACAAACTCCCTCTCCCCTCACCTCGTTAAACCAGTAACACCCAGGGACACTGAGTCCCACTCCCTCTGCATGAAAATCCCCCACTTTGTCACAGGGTGTACCTGGGGTGGTGTGTGTGTGTTTACACGTCCCGGGGCTGGGTGGGCGGGTGTACTCAGGGAGGGGTGTATGCGGGGTGGTGTGTGTGATTTTACATGTGCTGGGTGTACCTGGGCAGGGTGTAGCCAGGCTGTGTGCCTGCTGTGTGTGTGTGTGTACTTGGAGGGGCGTGGGGCTGGCGAAGGCGATTCTAACCCATCGCGATGGGATGCAGGGCTAGATGGGCACATTGATCTGATCTGATCTGGGGTGGGGGTGGGGTGAGAGGGACCCCCAGCTGGGTGGACCCATTGAACTGCCCATGGGGGGGCGTACTGGAGCTCAGGATCAGCACTCCTGGGTTCTCTCCCCAGCTCTGGGAGGGGAGTGGGGGCCGGTGGGTTAGAGCAGGGGGGCTGGGAGCCAGGACTCCTGGGTTCTCTCCCTGGCACTGGGAAGGGAGTGGGGGCTGGTGGGTTAGAGCAGGGGGGGCTGGGAGCCAGGACTCCTGGGTTCTCCCCCCAGCTCTGGGAGGGCAGTGGGGGCTGGTGAATTAGAGCGGGGGGGCTGGGAGCCAGGATTCCTGGGTTCTCTCCCCGGCTCTGGGAGGGGAGTGGGGGCTGGTGGGTTAGAGCAGGTGGGGCTGGGAGCCAGGACTCCTGGGTTCTCTCCCCGGCTCTGGGAGGGGAGTGGGGTCAAGTGGTTAGATTGGGGGCGGGGCGGCGGCAGGCTGGGAGCCAGAACTCCTGGGTTCTCTCTCAGATCCTCCAGGAGTCCTGGCTTTCCCCCCCTCCACTAGCCCCCAGTGAGGGGGGAGGTGGAATCTGATGGTCCCCGCTGATGGGGCGAAGAAGGGACCGTTTGTCACCCACTGCCCCTGGATACTGGGTGCATCCTCAGGGCAGGCCGCTGTGCCCGGGCAGAAGCCGAGGGGAGCCAGCTCCTGGGGCAGGGAATGGGGCCCCTGCTGGCCTCTCAGGAACAGCCCTGCCTTACCCTGCCAGCCCGTCCGGGGGCGGGGGGGGGGTGCTTTGTGGCCCTCGTTACCCTGAAGTGCTGTCTATGGGGTGCGCTCAGCTGTGTTTGGGCGCATGTCATATGCCCCGTACTGCTAGCCACTTGGGGGATTCCCCGGGCACTGGTGGGTTTGGTGCGGTGGGTCTCGGCTGAAGCTGTGGCATGGCCAGCAGGGAGCTGGGGGGCAACCCCACCCCCCCGCCCCGGTACTGACCCCTGCTTTCCTCGCAGCACTGTGAGCGGCACGTGCAGGGCCTGCAGAGCCGGGCCCTGGAGCTGCAGCAGCAGCTGGCCGCAGCCATCTCCGCTGACATGAAGAAGGACAGTATGATCGAGCAGCTGGACAAGGTGAGCAGGGGCTGTGGGTCGGGAGTGAGGGGCACTGGCAGGGCTGCGTGGGGGGCAGGGCTGGGCTAGTAGGGGGCTGCAGGTCGGGAGTGAGGGGCGCCGGCAGGGCCGTTCCCAATGACGCACTCTTTTGCCCTCTCCTCTGGCAGACCCTGGCCAAGGTGGTGGAGGGTTGGAACCGGCAGGAGGCAGAGCGGACGGAGCTGCTGCGGGGGCTCCAGGCGGAGAAGGAGGCGGTGCAGCGAGCGCTGAGTGAGCAGCAGGAGGTGAGTGGCGGGCTGGCGGGGGGACGCTGGTGGCCGAGCTGCCCGCCCGGTGCAGCCCTGAGCCCTGATGCGTCTCCCCCGCAGAGGGCGTTGCAGCTGGAGGTGCGGCTGGAGCAGGCGCAGGAGGCCCTGAGCCAGGAGCAGCAGGCGGCGAGCCAGCAGCGTGAGGAGGCAGCAGTGCTGGTAAGAGTCCCCTGCCTGAGCTGGAGCCCCACGGCTGGGGGGTGCAGAAAGGGGCCCGTAGAGCCGAGCGCCGGAGCCCATGGGGACCTCAGCTCCCAGCATGCCCTGCTCTTCCTAGAGTCGAGTGCTGGAGCCCACAGGGACCACAGCTCCCAGCATGCTCTGCTTCCCGTATGGCTGGGCACCGGAGCCCACGGGGACAGCAGCTCCCAGCATGCCCTGCTCCTCGTAGAGCCGAGCGCCAGAGTCAATCGGTACTGCAGCTCCCTGCATGCCCTGCTCCCTGTAGAGCCGAGCACCAGAGCCAATCGGTACTGCAGCTCCCAGCATGCCCTGCTCCCCATAGGGCTGAGCGCCGGAGCCCATGGAGACCGCAGCTCCAAGCATGCCCTGCTCCCCGTAGAGTCGAGCACTGGAGCCCATGGGTACTGCAGCTCCTAGCATGCCTTGCTGCCCCTAGAACCGGGCCTGGTGCATGTTGGGCCGGGTGGCCCCTTTCACCCTTGTGTCCCGTCCCTCCCCCGCAGCAGGAGGAGAAGGCGGGGCTGCTGCGGAGCCTGGAGGCGGAGCGCCAGCGCGGGCGTGGGCTGCAGGTGGAGCGGGAGCACGGGCAGCGCCAGCTGGAGGTGCTGCGGGCCACGCTGGAGGAGCAGCAGGCGGGCTGGGCGCAGCGGGAGCGCCAGCTGGAGCAGCGTTGCCAGGCCCTGCAGGACGAGAGCGCTGGGCAGCTGGAGCGAGAGAAGGTGAGACCCCACACTGCCCTAAACAGGGAGCAGCACCCTGTGCCCGTCTCCCCTCTGCCCCTGCCAGAAGGGCACCCTGCCACTCTGCCCACACACCCCCCCCGGCGCCCCTTCCCACTGGCCGGGGGACTCCCCTGATGCCCCTCAGCTGGCCCGGTTTGCCCTTGTCATGCCCCCTTTGCCCCTCTCCCTCTGTGCCCCGTGCCCTGGGTGCCCCTGTCTCCTAGATGCCCAGTTCTGTTGCCACAACACCCCCCTCTGTGCCCCCTGGCTCCTACATCCTGCCCCCACTGCCTTCTGTGCCCAAACCCCACCTGTCTCCCCCACACTCCTGGGGTCCAGCTCTCTACCCCACGGCTCCCTCAGCCCCCTTGGGGGGAGTGGGGGCTAGTGGTTAGAGCAGGAGGGTGCTGGGAGCCAGGACTCCTGGGTTCTGTCTCTGCTGGAGCCGGGCAGTGCGGGGTAATGGTTAGCCTGGGGGCTGCCCATCTGGCTGTCCCTTTGCCAGGCGGCCGTGCAGTGGGAGGCCCAGCGCGCCGCGGACGCCCAGCAGGTCCTGGCCTCGGTGCAGGCCAACGCCCAGCGCCTGGAGAGCGAGCTGGAGGCAGCGCGGAGTGAGCGGGACGGGCTGCAGATGGAGATCAGCCTGGTGAAGGTACCGGGGGCTTTTCCCCTCTAGGGGGCGCTGGCTCCCACCCGGCCCCAGGGCAGGGATTGGCTGGTTCGGGGGCGGGGAATGGGGCAGGGGCCTGTCCCCTCTAGGGGGCACCGGCTCCCATCCGGCCCCAGGGCGGGGACTGGCTGGCTCAGGGGGGCAGAGAATGGGGCAGGGGCCTGTCCCCTCTAGGGGGTGCCGGCTCCCCTCCAGCCCCAGGGCGGGGACTAGCTCGAGGGGGTCCCTGGCTGCCAGCAGACCCCCTGTGCCCCCAGGCGCGGTGTGAGGCCCAGAAGGCGAAGCTGGAGGCAGAGCTGAAGGTGGCGCTGGAGCAGCAGGTGACGGAGAGGCTGGCGCGGGTGCACGAGGACAGCCTGCGGCAGACGGGTGCCATGCGGGAGCAGCACAGGTACCCCCCGATTCCTCGCCCCACGGCCGCCACCCCTCCCAGCCGCTTGGTCTCAGCTCCCTACGCGGGTGGGGCCGGAGGGGGACCCCGTGCCTGCTGCTCAGCCTGGCCCTTCTACCCCCCCCCTCAGGAAGCAGCTGCTGGAGCTCAGCGGGCACCACGAGCGGGAGCTAGGCAGTCAGCTGGCGCAGTTCCGGGTTGAGCTGGCCGAGCGCGAGGAGCGGCAGCGGCGCCTGGTTGAGGACTATGAGCTGAGGTACCGAGCGGGCACCGGGGGGCTGGTTATCCAGGGACCCCTCGCCCGGCGCTGAGATGCAGCCACCTCTGGGGTGGGCGGCTGGTTATCCAGGCCATGGGGCACCCCCACAGTAGAGTGCCGACACCCCCCTTCTCTGCAGGCTGGCCAGGCAGGAGGAGTCGGTGCGGGAGCTGCAGGCTGGGAAGTGGCGGCTGGAGGCCCAGCGAGCGGACATGGTCGCCCGGCTCCAGGCCATGATGCAGTCGCATTGGAACGAGGCCCTGCGCGTGCTGACTGGAGATTCCTCCTCGCAGTCTCCCGCCAAGGGCCCCCGCCAGGTGAGTGCCAGGGGAACCCAGGAGTCCTGGCCCCCCGCTCCCACCCCGCTCTAACCCACCAGTCCCCACTCCCCTCCCAGAGCCAGGGAGAGAACCCAGGAGTCCTGGCTCCCAGTCCCCCCTGCTCTAACCACCAGCCCCCACTCCACTCCCAGAGCGAGGGAGAGAACCCAGGAGTCCTGGCTCCCAGTCCCCCCTGCTCTAACCACCAGCCCCCACTCCACTCCCAGAGCCAGGGAGAGAACCCAGGAGTCCTGGCTCCCAACCACCCCTGCTCTAACCCACCAGCCCCCACTCCCCTACCAGAGCCGGGGAGAGAACCCAGGAGTCCTGTTCTTATCCCCTGCTGGTCTCTAAGCCCCCCCATCTCTTTGTCCCCCAACAGCCTTCCGACGCCGCCTCCCGCTCCGAGCCGGAGCACCTGGGCCAGCCCCCCAGCCCCGCCCCTCCCGGGAAGCCGGAGAGCTGGCAAGAGGACCCCTGCAGCGGTGCTGGGGACGGCGAGGGGGGCGGCTGGGCCTTCGCCCAAGCCGTGCCCCTGCAGCCCGTCACCCAGCGCAGCTCCCTGCCGGTGGCGCGGGGCCCCGAGCGCTTCCTGCCCCTGGCGCCCAGCGGGTGCGTCTCCGTTGAGCTGGCCCAGCTCCTGAACCAGAGCCTCCGGAGCCAGCTGGGTTTCCAGCCACTGGAGCCGCAGCTCGACGACTCCGCCAGCCCAGGTACGGGGTTCGGGCGTGCCCCCATCCCACTGCTAGCTCCGGGGAACCCCCAGCTGCACCCCGGCCGGGCGGGGGCCTGGTAGCAGCTCCCCCTGGCCTCCCTCGCCTGGCGGCTGGCTGAGATGCAGCTGGCTCGGGGTGGAGCGCGGGGCTGTTGGTGTGGGGACCACCTGGCCAGCATGAGAGGTGTCCCCTGCTCCCTGCCCCACAGTGCCCCCTAGCACCACCCTGGGGCCAGCCCTGCCTGCCAGGGGAGAGCGCCCCCTGCTGAGC
>NW_020665102.1:892607-894160 GCF_002925995.2 Terrapene triunguis
GGGCCAGCCCTGCCTGCCAGGGGAGAGCGCCCCCTGCTGAGCCCCCCGCCCCGTTCCCTGCCCCACAGCACCCCCTAGCGCCGCCCTGGGGCCAGCCCTGTCTGCCAGGGGAGAACGCCCCCTAGCGCCGCCCTGGGGCATTGGGGCTGGCACCTGAGGTTGAGGGGGGCACCGGGTTATGCTTTTCTGACCCCTTTTTCCCACCCAGGGCTGAGCTCGCACCCCCCTCACCTGGCAGAGCACCCCTACCCCGAGGACGAGGGGGGGCCCAGCGATGGCGAGACCCCCCCGAACAGCAGCCTTGAGAGCGGGGGGCAGGTGCCCCCCGGCCAGCTGCACCCAGAGCTGCAGTACTACATGGCGCTGGTAGGAGTCTGGCAGTGGGGGGGTTCTGGCCAGGGAGGGTGGGGGGCTGGGGACCGGCTGTGCGTGTGTGGTGGGAGGGGGGGGGGCAGGGGCGGGGTACCCAGGGGCCCACTTCTCCCCCCCCCCCCGTCTTTCTCTCAGCTGCTGGAGCAGATGCCGAGTGACCCCCCCAGGCAGGAGGGGCCGGGGGGTGAGAGTCCCCCCCGCCCCACGGGTCAGGCCCAGCCCCACACCCACCCAGGTAAGGCTGCTCCACCTCGGTCCCGCCCCCCAGCAGCCCCAGGCCCGCCCCACATGGGTCCCTCCCCCCAAGAGCCCGGGTGCTGCCCCATGTGGGTTGTGCCCCCTGTCGCAGCGGACCGGGTCCCGCCCCCGTCCCAGCAACGTGGCATGGCCCAGGCCCCATGTGACCCCCACCCTCCGTCTCCTCTGCCTGCAGGCTTGGCCCTGGAGGACCACCCCTCGCTGTGGGAGACGCTCCGGCCCCACGGCCCCCAGCGCGCCCCCCCCACCTCCGCCGTGCAGAAGACCAAGGTGCCGCTCGCCAAAGCCAGCTACAGGCAGCGGAACCTAGACCCGCCGAGCCCCCCGCAGCGCCCAGCCGGTGAGCCCCCCCAAGCCCCGCTCCCTGCTCCACAGCGCCCCCTAGCGCCGCCCTAGGGCCAGCTGCCCCTCCCCCACCCTGGCTTACCCCGTCTCTCTCGGCAGGGGGCGAGGGGGGCATCCTGTCCCCCCGGCAGATGGCTGAGGTCTCCCGCCTGCTGCGGCTGTACCAGGCCAAGGGCCGGGTGGCGCCCTCCTCCGAGGAGCTGTTTGCCTACTTGCGCTCTGGCGACAGCAGCGGGTAAGGCTGGTGCTGCGCCTGCCCCAGGGCCTCCGGGCTCCACCCTGCTCCTAGGGACCCCTGGGGGTGGGATGTATACCCCAAGGGCGGCCGGAGAGGACTACACCTCCCAAAGTGCAGTGCTCTACCCGCCTGGAATGCTGGGAGGTGTAGTCCTCTAGCTGCTGCAGTTCCCCTCCCCACCTCCCCATCGACACAAGGTCGCGAAACTTAGTATATGGGTCCAGGGGTGGGGGGATCCCCCATCTACTCCCCATCAGCTCGGTTTAGGGCTTGGTGGGGGGAGGGCTGGGAGCCAGGACTCCTGGGTTCTCTCCCTGGCTCTGGGAGGGGAGTGGGGGCT
>NW_020665102.1:894170-897703 GCF_002925995.2 Terrapene triunguis
GGGGAGTGGGGGCTGGTGGGTTAGAGCATGGGGGGCTGGGAGCCAGGACTCCTGGGTTCTATTCCTGGCTCTCGGAGGGGCGTGAGGTCCAGTTGTTAGAGCAGGGGCGGGGCTGGGAGCCAGGACTCCTGGGTTCTCTTGGCCCATTCCTATCTGCTGCTCCCCAGGCCCGACGTGAAGGGCGACGGGGGCCACGTGAAGCCGGCCGCCCGCAGGAACCTTGACCCCAGGCTGCCGGAGGCCGGCAGGAGAGAGGTGAGTCTGCCGGGGGGGGGGGGGGGGGGGCGCTGTGGGGGTGGGGCGCCGTGGGGGGCTCTGGGGCTGGGCTCTGTGGGTGCTGGGCGCTGTGGGGGGCTGTGAGGCTGGGCTCTGTGGGTGACGGGCTCTGGGGATTGCTATGGGGCAGGGCGCTGAGGGAGAGGGCTGCTTTGCATCCTGAGGGGTCGCACCCTTCCCCCAGGGCCTGGGGCTCTGTTCCCGGCCGCTCACCCTCCCCTCTCCCGCAGGTGGGTCCCCCCCGGCGCCCGGCTGGCGCCCGACCCGGCCCTGAGAAGACCCACGGCGTTGCCAAGGGCGGGCGGAAGGCAGCCCAGCTCGGTGCCCGCACCGGCAAGGGGGGCGGCGTGTGGAGATGAAGCGGGTTCCCCGTGGGGCGTCCTGATGCCGTCACACCCTGCACCCCCCGGGCACAGACCCCCCCCCGGTCCCAGGGGTCTCCCCACTGCCCTAGGGGCCCTGTTCTCAGCCCCAGTTCGCATGTTGTGTTGGTGCCAGGGTGGCACGTGGGGCTGGGCTGCTCCCCATTCGCACCGTGTTGCGTTGCTCTAAGTTATTGCCCCCCTGTTGGGGCGCTGTTGGTTATTTTTCTAAATAAAGAAGAGTTGGGTTTTGCAGCAGATCCGGTGCCATGATTGGGGGGCCCAGCCCGCCAGCCCTTTGCTCCCGTGCCCTCCTCCGGGAAGGGCAGGAACACTGGGCGTCGCCCAATGGTAGCAGACCCATGGGCCCATCCACCCAGGTATCCCGCCTGCCGCCCGGCTCGGCCCCACGGGCCCATCTCCCCCAACGTCCCGCCTCCTGCCTGCCGGCCGGCTTGGCCCCACGGGCCCATGTCCCCCGGCGTCCCGCCTCCTGCCTGCCGTCTGGCTTGGCCCCACGAGCCCATCTACCCCGGCGTCCCGCCTCCTCCCTGCCCAGAGTAGCGGAGCCTGTGCAGTGATTGGCAGAGCTGGGTTTGTCGGGGGGAGGGCTTCCCCCCGTGCCCAGCCCCTCCCCCAGGCTGGGCACTGCCATCTGCTGCCCCCCCCCCCTCGGCAGCGCAGGGCGATCAGGCCGCCGTGATTAGCTCTAATCTGCTTTTGTGCGAACGTGGCTTACACAACCCTGCGGTGCCCGCCCCGCGCGGGTGCCTTGGGGCCGGCTTTCTCCCCGCCATCCCGTGCTGTGTTCCTTTCCCCCGTGGGACCCCCCTCAATCGGTGCCCAGCGCTCGCTCGATGAGCCCCTCGGCGCTACGTGCCCGTCTCTTTTAATGGGCAGCCCCCCGATGCGAATCCTGCGCCGGGGAGACAGCTCCGGGAGCTGAGCCGCGCCTTGATTTCTCCTCCCTCTGCCCTTTTTTCGGGTGCCCCAGCGGGCACCCGGAAAGCATGGCGGACACATTTGGTGCCCACCGGGGGAGGGTCATGCCCACCATCTCCTGGGAACTCGTGAGAGGGGCCAGGCCGGGATCCGGCTCCCCAGGGCACGTCCACACAGGGAGAAAAGACCCGCGGCCGGCCCGGGTCAACGGCTCCATCTCCCGGGGCTAAAAAATGGTGCCAATTTTTCAGCCCCATGGCCTGGGCCAAGCGTGGCTTTCTTTTATCCTGGTGTGGACGTCCGAGGCCGGACACGGGACTTTTGCAACCGTCCGACCCGTCCCACGCGACTCCCCCAAATCGCTCCCGGAGCAGATGTGGTTGAAACCCCGCCCCTGATGGCGTCCCGGTTAATGCCTCTTGCCGGTGAAAACGCTGGCGTCTTTCCGGTGGGGACTCGTCTTCAGCGCTCAGCCTCTGGGTCGCGTTGGCACGTTCATCTGGTTAGCCGCCAGCAAGGCCGATTTCAGGGTCCCGGCTTCCCAGGACAGACACACCCCCTTCCCCCCCCCCGCCCCATCCTGGAAATCTGATCCACCTTCTTTGCTCCTGGATGGCTGTGTTTACACCGAGCCGGATTAAAATGAATCGTTGCTCGGTCAACCGAATCAGTGACCCGGCTTCATTTCCCCGTCCTCTGCCAACTTTCTCGGGACCAAATGAACTGGGGTGCCCGCCTGGACAATGCCTGTGCCCAAGGGGGCTCAACTCTGCCCCCCACCGGCGTTCTTTTGCCTTGCGCTGCCGGAGTCGTTGCCGGCGGTAGTAGTGTCATCCCCTTGGTGGAGGGGGATGGCCAGTGCCAGTCCACTCCCCTTCCGCTCCCCGGGCTCCTCCGCCAGTCTCTGCCCCTCGGTTCCCAGTTCTGCTCTTCTGCCCCACAGGACCTCAACCCCCTGCTCACCCAGGCACTCTCGCCCCATGGGAGCCCGCGCCTGACTCGCCTCACTGCCTGGTGTAGGGCTACCACCAGGGACTCCTCCCTGGGGCCGCTCAGCCCGCACCCAGGGTCCTCTGAGCTCCCTCCCAGCCAGCTGTGGTTGACGTGCGTCCCCTTTCCCTGCCAACGGGGGTGGAAGGGAACAGCCAATCCATGGAGACACACCCTCTCCCTCCCTCACCCCCCCCCAAACACACAACCCCCCCACCTCACACAACCTCTCACACACCTCCTCGCAACCGAATGCACAGACTGCAACCCCCCCCAACCTGTCCCACACATGCCAATCCCCCATCCCTGTTTGTCTCCCCATACAACAGGTGCCCGCACTGCACCCGCACAGCCCCCCACAACCACACACAGACCCCCCCCAGCACCGGTACACAGCCCATTGCACTCCCTCCATGCAGAACTCCACAGGCGCATGCACCCTCCCTCTTGCAACACCCCCGAGCTCCCACACCTGGACACACACCCTCCCCCCTCTTCCCCCTGACGTGCGCACAGACACTAGTCCTCTACGCACTGTAACACACGCGCTCCTACCTACCGCTCAGCCTTTCCACACAACCTCTACACACAACACACCCATACCACACAACACACACACACCAACACACAACCTCTACAGCCCAACACACAACCTCTACACAGATACCCCAACACAAAACCTCCATACACACACAACACACCCACACCCCAACACAAAACCTCCATACACACACCAACACACAACCTCTACACACACCCTACACCCACACACCCTCCACAGACACACCCACGCACAACCTCTACACAAATCCCAACACACACACACACACACACACACACACACACACACACACACACACACACACATACCCTCCACATACAAATTCCAGCACACACACACACACACACATCCCAACATACAACCTCCATGCACAAATCCCAACACACATGCCCTTCCCCCCC
>NW_020665102.1:897803-899144 GCF_002925995.2 Terrapene triunguis
CCCCCCCCCCCCGGGTCCTCCACACACACACGCCCTCCACACACAAATCCCAACACACACGCTCTACACCCCCCCACCCTCCGCACACAACTTGTATGCACACACCACACAACCTCTACACAACCTTCACGCATGCACACAAAACACACACAACCTCTACATACACCCACACACCCACCCACTGCCTGCTCTCCACCCCCCCATGCACAACTTGCTCTAACACACACCAACACACAACCTGGTCTTCCCGCACACAGACCCACACCCAACCTGCCCAGTGCATGCACTTCCACGTCCCCCCCCAGCCTGCAAGCCCAGCCGGCCGCACGGCCCCCCGCCAGCACCCTCTGAGTGTGCCCCCTGTGATTCCCCCATCTTCCCAGGCACCTCCATCTCAGGCCCACTGTCCCCGGCACCCGCCATTCCCTCCTACAGTCCCCATTGCCCCATAGACGCGGGCACCCCCACATACCCTCAGCCCCCCATCTCCCTCCTGCAACCCATTAGTCACCATCTCCCTCCCGGCACCCCATCCACCACCCCCTGGCACCCCCGTCTGCTCGCGCTGCTCCCCTGGCACCGTCTGCCTGGCTTGGCTGGGAACCGGCCACCCCCGTGCTCCGGCCACCCCCAGCCTGTCCCAGCTCCCCCCACCTCCAGGACCCATAAGCTGATTAGCTCAGCAAAGACACAGGGTGAGGATTATGGGTGTTAACCCCCCCCCCACCTCCGGCCCCATCCCCAGGTGCTGACAGCCCTGTTCACACACGCCACGCAGACCTGCCGCTCTTGGGGGGGCCCCAGCCAGTGCAGGGGGACCCCACGGCCAGAGGCCAGCCCTGTGGGACCTGGAGCTCTGCTGCGTGGGCACCCCCTTTACCCTGGGCACCTCTCAAGGACCAGCAGTGCCCCCCAGGATTGGATTTGGGCTCCCCCCCCCAGCTTCTGTTTCTTCACTCACCCCCTTTTTGGGATTCCCCCCCACAGCCCCATCCGGGGCCTGGAATATTTCAGACAGCGTCCGTGGGTCGCCCAGACCACAGAGCCAGGTAAGGGATTGGGGCAAGGACTCTGGGGTGTGTTGGATTGGAGCGGGGTGGAGCTGGGAGCCAGGACTCCTGGGTTCTCTCCCCGGCTCTGAAAGGGGAGTGGGGTCTAGTGGTTGGGGGGGGGGGGGGGCTGTGAGCCAGGACTCCTGGGTCCTTTTCACTGACTAGCTGGGTGAATTCTGGTTGTTCATTGGTTTTGCCAGTTTCCCCCAGTAGAAAACAAAATTCTTTTGGGGGGGGGGGGGGTCCCTGCTCCTTGTACCTGTCTAGTGCTCTTGGTCCCCGCCTGAGC
>NW_020665102.1:899244-904221 GCF_002925995.2 Terrapene triunguis
GGGGGGGGGGGGGGGGGGGGGCTGGGGAGCGAAGGGTTAAATGCTAAAGCCAATTAATAACACAGCCGGCCTGCCCCACTGGTGGAGAGAGCTGGGGGCCTGCCCCGGCCTGGGCAGGATGGAGGAGGAATGGCTGGAGGGAGGAGTAGGGTGGGGGGATGGAGTGTATGAGGGGAAGGAGGGATGGATGGGGGATGTTATTGTAGGGTCTCTGGGGGCACTGGGGCTGTTATTGTAGGGTCTCTGGGGGCACTGGGGCTGTGTGTGTGGGTGTGTTATTGTGGGGTTTCTGGGGGCGCTAGGGCTGCATGTGTGGGTGTTATTGTGGAGTCTCTGGGGGCGCTGGTCCCCTTGGTATGAGTTGTACCCCACAAACCTGCATTGCTCCAGCCTTTGGGGTGGGGGGAGGGTGTGCTAGCCATGGGTTAGCCAGACCAGAGATGCCCTCTGTGTATCCCACGCTCCCATTGGCTTTCAGAGCAACGGTGTGGGGGGGAGCAGCATCAGCCAATTGGCTACCGGAGCACTATGGGGGTTGTGTGCTGGGAGAAGGAGGGATGGTCCCCTGCATGGGGTGTAGGCTGCAGTGTGTGTGTGTATCCCCAGGGCCAGTGTGGTACCAGTCTCTAATCCTGTGAACTGGAACTGGGTGGATTTTTTGTTTTGTTTTTGCGGGACACCACTATTTACCTCTTTCCATTCTGAAAACTGACCATTTATTCCTGCCCTTTGTTTCCTACCTTTTAACCAGTTACTGATCCTGGAGAGGACCATCCCTCTTATCCCATGGCTGTTTACTTTGCTTAAGAGCCTTTGGTGAGGGACCTTGTCAATGGCTTTCTGAAAATCTAAGTACACTAGATCCACTGGATCCCCCTTGTTCACATGCTTGTCGACCCCCTCAAAGAATTCTAGTAGATTGGCGAGGCATGATTTCCCTTTGACACTTCCCCCAACAAATGGTGTTCTTTTCTGCGTCAGATCATTCTGCTCTTTACTAGTTTTACCAATTTCCCTCGTACTGAAATTAGGCTCCCTGGCTCATAATTGCCAGGCGCCACCCTGGCTGACCCCTTTGATCTATTTCCCAGATCATGCCCGGTACACCTCACAGTCCTTCGAATGAGTGGGGGTGATCTTTTAGCCGCTTTGCGGCAGGAGGTCACGGTGCCTCGTCAGCTCAGGAGGTGTCTTTTGGTCTCGCTTGTGGGTCTGTTGTGTGAATCGTTTGGCCCAGGTGTCGTGCCAGGAGCTGTGAGCAGTGTCGTCTGTACTATCGGCAGTTTCAGCCGGGATTTGTTTCCGTGCAATCTGCACGGTTGGAGTGGCGTTTGGATCACACCAATGTTCGGTTTTCGTTTTGCTTCGGTTGAGATTTTCTTTTTCCCCTTGCGTAAAGCCGAGGGAGTCCTTGCAACCTCCTGTCACGGCTGGGGCCTGGTTGCTCAGGGCTGGGGCACCCTGCCTGGGTTCAGAGAGGGGGCTGGGATCAATCAAGGGCTATGGGGGAAGCTGTCAGTCCGGCCTTCCGAGGCAGGACTTTCTGTGGCTTCACAAGAACTATGCGGTGATGCGTTCGGCCCTACCATGGCTGCCGGGTCCCGTGCCCTGAATGCCCAATAGATAGTGGCACATTAGGCAGTTGCTGTTGGGTTCTGCGCGTCTGTCTTGTCTCGGCCCCCAGGATAGCCTGCGCATTTCTTTCCACTGCATAGATATCACCCGCCCGCCAAAGCTCAGCCTCGGCCCTTTGGGCCAGATTGATGGGGGCTTGGGCGCTAATTTTGCACCCATCTGCAGCTCTCAGCTGGGCTCCCCGAGAGTGCTTGCATCTTTCCTCTCCATTATTCGCCCAGAGCGAGTTAGCTCCTCCCTGGGAGAAGAGTCGTTCGGGAAGGTCGGGAGGAGCCAAGTTTGGAGGGTGAATTGGTGCTGGGAGGCGTTAATGGCAGCCATCGACTGGTGCTTTGAACTGTAGACAACTGTAGAGGTGCTGGAAGCCGGGGCTGCCATAACTGGATGCCAGCTGCTTGGTATGTCCCGTTTTCTCATCCCTTCCCCTTTCAATTCCCCCCTCCCCCCCCCAATGAGTAGGATTAAGAACATAAGAACGGCCACATTGGGTCAGATCAAAGGTCCATCTAGCCCAGTGTCCTGTCTGCCGACAGTGGCCAATGCCAGGTGTCCCAGAGGGAGTGAACAGAACAGATAATCATCAAGTGATCCATCCCCTGTCGCCCATTCCCAGCTTCTGGCAAACAGAGGCTAGGGACACCATCCCTGCCCAGCCTGGCTAATAGCCAATGATGGACCTATCCTGCATGAATTTATCTAGTTTTTTTTTACCCCTGTTATAGTCTTGGCCTTCACAACAGCCTCTGGCAAGGAGTTCCACAGGTTGACTGTGCGTTGTGTGACTGTGCGCTGTCCTTTGGTTTGTTTTAAACCTGCTGCCTATTAATTTCATTGGGTGACCCCCTAGTTCTTGTGTTATGAGAAGGAGTAAATAACACTTCCTTATCTACTTTCTCCACACCAGTCATGATTTTATAAACCTCTCTCATATCCCCCCTTAGTCGCCTCTTTTCCAAGCTGAAAAGTCCCAGTCTTATTAATCTCTCCTCATACGGCAGCCGTTCCAGACCCCTAATCATTTTTGTTGCCCTTTTCTGAACCTTTTCCAATTCCAATATATCTTGTTTGAGATGGGGTGACCACATCTGCACGCAGTATTCAAGATATGGGTGCACCATGGATTTATATAAAGGCAATAGGATATTTTATGTCTTATTATCTATCCCTTTCCTAATGGTTCCCAACATTCTGTTCGCTTTTTTGACTGTCGCTGTGCCTTGAGTGGATGTTTTCAGAGAACTATCCACAATGGCTCCAGGATCTCTTTCTTGAGTGGTAACAGTTAATTTAGACCCCATCCTTTTATACGTATAGTTGGGATTATGTTTTCCAATGTGCGCTGCTTTGCATTGATCAACATTAATTCTGCCCAGGGATGCCTGGAAGAGTCCCTGAAATTTTTGAACAGGTTGGGTGTGGCGTTCAGAAGTGGTCGCATCCAACCCCCAATGGAAAAACGCCGTCCTGTTGAGCGCAAGGCCTGTGGTTAACCCAAGATGCTTGCGTCCGACACCTCGGCAGCTTAGCAACACACTGGTCAATCGGCTTCTCTGGGTACTTGGTCTCGCTGGCATAGGAGAGACCCATCGCTCATCGACTTCAAGGCCAGGACGCAGGCCGGAGAACGGCCTCCTGCTCTGGGAATTATCGGATCCTCTAGAAAAAACAGCCAATCTAGATTCAAAACAATTGCCAATCACGGAGAATCCGCTGTGACCCTTGGCAAATTCTCCCCAGTAGTTAATTACTCTGTCACAGCTACAAATTTGCACCTTATTTCCTGTCTGAATGTGTCTAGCTTCAACTCCCAGCTGTTGGGTCGTGATCTACCAACCTTTCTCGGCTAGATTAAATATTTGTCCCCCACAAACTGGGGTCAAATCATCCTGTAAAAGTCTCTCTAAGCTAAATAGCTGGAGCTCCTGGAGTTTATCATGAATAAGGCCGGTTTTCTAACCCTTGAATCATTCTTGTGGCTCTTCTTTGATCCCCTCTGCAAATTAGCCACGTCCTCCTTGAATTGGGGCCACCAGAACCGGACACAGGATCCCAGCGGCGACCGCACCAGGGCTAAATCCAGATGTAAAATCACCTTTCTGCTCCTACTCCCGTTTATACACCCCAGGGTCGCGTTAGCTCTTTGGGCCGCAGCATTGCGCCGGGAGCTTGTGTTCAGCCAATTCTCTGCCACCAGCCCCTGAATCTTTTCCCGAGTCCCTGCTCCCCAGGAGGGAGTCCACCAGCCTGGAGGTCTGGCCTGCGTTCTCTGTTCCTAGATGTAGTTACACTAAACTGCTTTCATGTAGGACACTTTTTTTTTTTTTGGTGGGTTGAGACCGTCTCCTCCCGCTCAGCTTATGACTTGGCCGATGTTGTCGGAGCAGCTGGGTGCCTGTACGCAGAGCAGCTCCCTGTTCGGCCTGCTCCTTTCCCTGTCAAGCGAGAGCCTCCGGACGGGCTAATAGCTTGTTGTACAGTGTGTGTCTCCTGGCTCTATACGGGTGTGTGCAGGCGTCTGTCTGTTTCCTGGTGCTATAGGGGAGTTCGTGTGTTCCCTGGATCCATAGTGGAGGTGTGCACACCCCCGGCTCTGTGTGTGTGTGTGTGTGTGTGTGTGTGTGTGTGTGTTGGGCCCCTGGCTCTGTAGAGGTGGGGGCCCTACCTATTTAGGGGTGCATGGGGGGACCCTGGCTCTATAGGGGGTGCATGTGTGGCCCCCCAGCTCTATAGGGGGTGCATGTGTGCCCCCCGGCTCTATAGGGTATGTGGGGGGGCCCCCTGCCTGCTCCATAGGGGGTGCGCGTGGGGGCCCCCACCGGCTCTATAGGGGGTGTGCACACTGGGCAGGTGCATGTGGACCCCACAGCTGCAAACTCTCTCCCCTTACTTCTGGGGGTGCCTCTGGACCCCCCATCGCCCCACTGTAGGGTGGGGGCAGCCCAGCCCCTATGCGCTCCAGGGTAATTCTGGGCAGCCCCCTCCCCCCACACACACCGCCTGGACCCTGCTGTGGGGCACCCGGTGGGAGTGAGGGGGCCTGCGCTCGGTGCTGCCCCCAGCTGGGGATGGGCACGGCAGCTGAATGGGGCGATGGGGCTGGGAAGGGGGCTCTCCTCTCTGCCTGTGGCAGGGAGCACCCCGGGGGCTGGTTCTGCACAGGCCCAGCTGTGAGCAGGGGTCAGATAGAAGGAGCTGGGGCAGGGGAGCGCTGTGGGTGTCAGAACAGTGTGAGTCATGCCCCGGTGGGTCCCATCTATCCCCATCCATCACCCTGTAGCCGTCCAGCTGTCCTTTCTCCATCCATCCACCCATCCCCCTCACGCCCCTTTCTCCGTCCGTCCC
>NW_020665102.1:904231-964822 GCF_002925995.2 Terrapene triunguis
CGCCCCTTTGTCTGTCCGTCCGTCCGTCCCTCCCCCCCTCACGCCCCTTTCTCCGTCCGTCCCCCTCAGGCCCCTTTCTCCCTCAGTCCACAGTGGGGTGAAGCATGATATTTAAAAGACCTGCGGCACTTGGGGCTCCACCCAAGCAAAGTCTCCCACCAGGAGTGATGTCCTGCGTTTGTAACTGTGGCTGCCAGCCTAGAGATCTCCTGGTTGTGGTGTTGAACCTTGAGTTTGCCAATCTCCCCCAACGTTCGGAGCTTCTGCAGCTCAGTTGGTAAGGAGGGAGGAGTTAATAGTCCCTGAATGGCAGTGAGACCCATTCCCAGTGAAATGGGGGAAACCTCCTTGTAGAGCTCAGGATAGGCTTTCAAATGTTGAACAGTCCATATAGGCACAGTAACCTTACTATCACAACTACCAATGGTGGTTACATTACAGAAACAGCGATTACCGCAAGGCACCATGTCCATTAATCGATACAATACAATATTACATCTTGTACACACACACACACACACGCGCGCGCGCTATACCAACATAGACAATAACCGACCCCTCTTCCTGGGTACTATCGAAGGAACAGGGAGACTTATTGCCAGGTTGTGGGCAGACACATTCATCATGTTCCTCCAATGCTTGGTCTTCATAGACATAGCCCAAAGCTGCTTTTCTCCTACACCCCTTTACATTTACTGCGTTCCACACATTAGCTTTCTTTTCTGCCAGGCCCAGATGTTAGGATCTCAGGAGTACATTACTGAGTTATCATTAATCTGTAATCCCAATGGGACAACTGGGTGGATTACTCGAATGTCTTTGCCTGCCACAGTTAGCAGGAATAACTGCAAGCTTTGCTGGTGGTGATTGTACGAAGCGTTAACTAGTCTCCACCAGGGCCGGAGGACTCATTCTTCCTCCTTTACATGGGGCCGAATCTAGTTGATTGCCTCCATGGGAATGTGTCCTGCTACGACTTGCCGAATCATTCCCATGATTACGTTCTGGGTGAGAGCCTGAGCTTGCTCCCATGCTGAGGTCAATGAGACATTATTCTGGAGAGACTGTACACCAGACAGCATTAACTCTTCATCTTTTTCTATGAGTCTTTCCCACCCAGGAAATACCTTACCTATTAACTGCTCTTCCTCACTGAACTGTTTCAAAGATGCTGTTAATGGGGTTCTCATCTTTCCTATATGTTCGGTGGCATATGCTAGTTTATTAGCCAGAACTTCTATGTTTGCAGCATCAACTAAAGAGATTCCTGTTCCTACAGGTGCAATTCAATCACTTAATTCTCTTTTTACTCTATTTACATGGTTGGCCCCTTGCCACATTTTTACCCATTCATCCCAACCCTTATGGCTAGTTCCAATCAAGGGAGCGCATACAGGTGCAATGTGAGAGATATTCATGCCTTCTAAGTGGATTTGAACCTCCTTCAGAGAAGTCTGAGGTTGCAAGAACCAAATCATCTTGTTGATCCAATTTTAACACATGGGGTCCTGAAATCGGGGCTCTTAAACGTCGGAGGGGAGTGAGGTTTATGATCAAAGGGTCAAAATTTAAACCTGTTTTTTGTTGTTGGCCCAATTCAGTTCTATACAATCCGGGCTCATGGAATCCCTCAAAAATGGCAATATGCCCATAGAATTTAAACCAAATTGTTGGCATGAGCTTGTCACGATGTGTGCCCTTTAATGGAACTACCCAGTCTGGGGGACCTGGCTGAATCAAGTCCTGTCCAGTTTGGCGATTCCCAGTTTATGAGGAACTGTGTGATGTTCTTGCCTGCTGGTGTGATCAGAGACAGCTGCAGTTCCTCTCTGGGTAATGGAGGCATCTGGGTTCCGACACCAATGATGATACGTAGGGGCATGGTTGCTCCTATGATGTTGTACTCCATAATGTTTTATGGAAATATGCTAATGAGTGTAAATATAATGTAACTGGAATATGCTTTCTGCAAAAGGTCTCTTGTAGGGTATCATTACAAAGCTTATAATCTACTGCGTGTGTTCATCCTATTTGTATGCCTGTATCATTCTTGTATCTGAAACTAGGAATATGCAGTATTACTCTGAGGTCCTATGGTAATTATGCAAAGTGTGGGCCATTAATGGTGGTGTAGAATTTTGATGGCTCCCATTGACTAGGGCAATTGGTTGTAAATGGCTCTGTTTACTTGCAAACCTCCCTGGGTACGTGCGGGCCAGCCCTGGAAGAATGAGATCTTACAGTGACATGTGACCATGTCACATGATACTGGAATCCATCTTAAACCTGGTACTTTTCCATTTAGAAGGAGGGGTGGGAACCCAAAGAGACAAAAAGATTCCTGCTTTGTGCCAAAGATATAAAAGAGGGTGGAACAGAACAGACATGAGAATGCCACTGCTTTTCACCTAAGATGCCTGCTGGAACTAACAAGGACTGTACCAGGGGAAAGGATTGGGCCCAGACTAGGAAGGAGTCTAAACTGTGAAAGAAGCTTATTGGAACATCTCTGAGGGTGAGATTTTACCTGTAAACAGTTTCTTAATGTATTAGGCTTAGATTTGCGTGTTTTGTTTTATTTTGCTTGGTGACTTACTTTGTTCTGTTAGTACTTGAAACCACTTAAATCCTACATTTTATGCTTAATAACATCACTTTTGTTTATTAATGAACCCAGAGTAAGTGATTAATACCTGGGGGAGCAAACAGCTGTGCATATCTCTCTATCAGTGTTATAGAGGGCGGACAATTTATGAATTTACCCTCTATAAGCTTTATACAGAGTAAAACGGATTTATTTGGGGTTTGGATCCTATTGGGAGCTGGGTGTCCGGGTGCTGGAGATAGGTGACCTTCTGAGGAGTTTTTGGTTAAAGTCTGCAGCTTTGGGGGCGTGGACTATACCTGGGTCTGTGCTGTAGCAGGCAGGCGTGTCTGGCTCAACAAGGCAGGGTTCTGGAGTCCCAAGCTGGTAGGGAAAACGGGCTCAGAGGTAATCTCAGCACATCAGGTGACAGTGCCAAGGGGGGCTTTGTGACTGAGCCCATCACAGCTCCCCAAACAGCGGAGGAAACCAGGACTATCCTGCACCTTCCACCACCTGGGAGGCTGTCACTGGTTGCGTTTGATGGTGTACGTCCCTTTTGAGACCACACCAGCTTGCAGAAGAATGGGACGGTGCCTGGGGTGGTCTTAGTTTCATAACAAAACTTGAGTGACTCCCTGGTGGCTCTGTGCATGCAATTGGCAACGCTTTCCCAGGGGCAACCCGAGGAGTTGCCAACAGCGTAGAACTGGTAGTGACGCTGCAGGGCCAGGGGGTTGCTCCCATTCCCATCGAATCCATGCATGTGGCACAGCAATTTTACCTCCTGGGCTCCAGCTGGCAAGCACCTCCAAAGGCTCAGAGGGATCCCAGCTACAGCATAGAGCCTGGACAGCATCAGACTCCAGACACTTATAAACAGCAGGGTGCTGGTGCACCAGTAGGCTGTCATGGCTCGTGTTCGGGACCTGTGAGGGGGCAGAGAAGGGAGAACAAATTCCCCTCCCCCCCCAGTATATACTGGGAGAATCTGGGACCAATATTTAAGCAGTGACCTATGTGAGGATGGCCAGAATAAATCAAGGACTTCTCTGACCTTTTCCTGCCTCAACAGTGGGGTAGGCACTGACAAGTCCACCCACTGTGTAGTTTCCAATGGCCCCAAGCCGTACCTTCTTGCTAGCCAAGAAGAGTGGCTGGCAGGATGGAGAAGACAGTTATGCTATTCCTTGTGGGTCAGGTGGTTTACCCTTCTACTCTTTGAGCTGTGAAGGAATGAAACCATTTCCACCAGGGTTTCCCATTTTTTCCATTCAGGATTTCTACCTGATAAACACCAGGGTTGGCCTGATTCACCGTAAAGCAGGGGCCATCCCAGGTGTGTGTCAAAGACTTCTCCTTCGCTGAACTCCTTCTGCCCATCACTGCTTGGCCTAATTCCCATATTAAAGGAGGTTTTTCCCAGCCTGTTTTTTTGTCCGTGTTTTGCTGTACTATGCCTAGTTGTGTTGCCACGCGCTTGTGTAAAGCAGCTATCGTCTCTGCTAAGGTTTGTACCCATTCACCCATTCCTACCTTCCCTTCCCAGGCACTAGGCAGTTCCACTCCTGACCACCAACTTCCAGGCATGGGCATTTGGCTTTTAGGGGGGAGGGATAGCTCAGTGGTTTGAGCATTGGCCTGCTAAACCCTGTGAGTTCAATCCTTGAGGGGGCAATTTGGGGATTTAAAAAAAAAAGTTAGCTTCAAAGGGAGTGTATCCTAGATAGCCTTCAAGCCATTAAGATGATTGGTAGCTTCTCATCCCCATCCCTGAGCTCTTTACTGGTTGTTTCAAAGCTTCCTTTAGCGTGCAGTTGGTTCATTCAACTTGTCCAGAGGACTCAGGGTGTCCAGCTATGTGGAAACAAGGCTTAATGCCTAAAGCCTTACATAGCTCTTGCATGTAACATCTCCCCCAAAATGGGATCCCAAATCTGAATCAATGACTCTGGGAATTCCCATTCTTGAGAAAACCACGTTAAAGAGCTGCTTAGCAGTGACCCAGGCAGTGTTGGTTTTAGTAGGGGTGGCTTCCACTCATTTGGAGAAGGGATCTACTCTTACCAGGCAGTATTTATTCCCTCTACTGGTGGTGGGTAAAGGGCCTATTTAATCTATCTGAATCCAGGACCAGGGACCCTCTGTTCTTTGGTGCCCCAATGCATTCTTTTGAACCTGGCGATCAGCATTAACCATGGTGCACTGCAGACGATTATCACACCACGGATCTATATCCACTTTCATGCCTGGCCACCACCCTGTATCTTTAACCCTATTTAAAGTATCCTGTTTTCCTCTATGCTCTTGTTCATGCACAAACTGAATCAGGTCCCCCCCGTACCTGGCTAGGGACTATCCAATGCCTTTGCCCACCTGCATCCACTGCCCACCAGACATCTCCAACCTGCTCAATCCTGTATTTTCCTGTGGGATCTTTCCCTGTCCTGCCTACGGACTGGATTTCTGTATCCCCATCTTGCAGGGTACTTAAGTCCAAGGTATCTGTTCCTTTGCCTAAAGTTTTTCCCCAGGTAGTTACTGCCTCTATTTGTTCTACCTGGCCTGCGTCTCTAGTGTGGTTACTAGGAGCAGCAGCTTTGGCTAAGGCATCAGTTCTGTAGTTGCAGTGTGCCTCTTCTGAGTGATTTTTCTGCTGTCCCTTTGCGTGAGTCACCCAGGTGTCCGCAGTTCTTTCCTTGATAAGCTGTTTATCAGTGGGTCTCCCTCTGGAGAGCCACCGGGGACTTTAAATGTTTACTGATGCTCTGGTGTCCGCTAGCAATTGGGAAAATATCCCTGTAGCCCTTACAGTAGGTCTCCCCCATATGTCGCACTGAAGTCTTGCGATCAGCTGGGGAGGCCCGTGGGGAACCGGGCACCCCTACTGATCGGCCGACTCCCTCAAGAGCCTCCACTCAGAAGAGGGGCAGGGATCTGGTTTTGACAGGGAGTGGGCATGAGGGACGCACTCCGTACTGGGGCAGTGGGACGAGGGGGGGCTTCCTTGCATTAACTCTGTTCTCCGCGTGACCTGAGACAAAGCATTAATCAGGATGCTGAGGGGCTGCTGATCATATTTTCCCATATCCTCCCCTAAATTCACCAGCTCCTTCCAAATCATGTTCCTAAGGGTCTCCTTGGGTCGGCGCTGCCCAGGGTTGTGGGAGGGAGGGGAGTTATAATTGGGAGGGCGACTGGCAGAGTAAGGACCATTATTCACAAATGTGATAGCCTGTACTGGCTCTGAGGTAGTCTTTTTACTTATTTATCTTTTTAAGACGCCCGCCTCTCGCAGCAAATCCTCTGCCTGTTTGGTTTTTGCCACTAGTTCATTGCAGGTTATGTGTTCTATACCCACAGCCTCCATGGTCATTTTTGTCTGAGAATTTAGTCCTGCAGAAGTGCTCTGTCCTAATTCGGGTCCCTGATAATGGGAAGTGATAATCCCATTCTCTTCTGGCTGGGACAACGAATCAGAGAGAGCTGTCAGCATCTTTTTTGGAATTAGGTAAGCTTCGGGGGCGTCGCCTGGTTTCTGCTCTTCCATTATATGTAGTTTCTTGAGGGAAGAAGCAGGCAGTAATATTTTGAGAGCACTTATCATCCATTCCCAGGGTCCAGCGGCTGTCCGCTCCCAAGAACCTATGCCTATGTCCAGAGCATCTGCATCACAAGGAGAGGCGCATAACTGAGGCAATTGGGTTAAGTCCATGCCATCAGCAGAGGGGTACGTTTGCCACACATGGGCCAGCCATGCAATGGCTGTGTCATGGTTCAGTGGCCCCAGTCTCTCGGCAATAGCCTTGGCCTGACTAGGAGACCATCTTACTACATTGTGGGAAGATGACACTAAACTGGGAGGAGTGGTAGATTCTCATAGACTCATAGACTTTAAGGTCAGAAGGGACCAATATGGTCATCTAGTCTGACCTCCCGCATGATGCAGGCCATAAATGTTGACCCCCCCACTTTCCCTTAACTCTGCTGTTGAAGTCTCCAGATCGTGATCTAAAGACTTCAAGTTGCGGAGAATCTTCCAGCTTGCGACCCCTGCCCTATGCTGCGGAGGAAGGCGAAAAACCTCCAGGGCTACTGCCAATCTACCCTGGAGGAAAATTCCTTCCCGACCCCAAATATGGCGATCAGCAGAACCCCGAGCATACAGGCAAGATTCTCTAGCCAGACCCTCATTTTACCAGCGATGGCCATTATTGCCTTATTGATTAATGACACGTTATCCCATCAAACCATTCCCTCCATAAACTTATCTAGCCTAATCTTGAAGCCAGACAGGTCTTTCGCCCCCACCGTTTCCCTCGGAAGGCTGTTCCAAAATTTCACCCCTCTGACGGTTAGGAACCTTCGTCTAATTTCAAGCCTAAATTTCCCCACGGCCAGTTTATATCCATTCGTTCTCGTGTCCACATTAGCACTGAGCTGAAATAATTCCTCTCCCTCCCTAGTATTTATCCCCTTGATATATTTAAAGAGAGCAATCATATCCCCCCTCAGCCTTCTTTTGGTTAGGCTAAACAAACCAAGCTCCTCGAGTCTCCTTTCATAGGACAGGTTTTCCATTCCTCGGATCATCCTAGTGGCCCTTCTCTGTACCCGCTCCAGTTTGAGTTCATCCTTTTTAAACATAGGAGACCAGAACTGCACACAGTACTCCAAGTGAGGTCTCACCAGCGCCTTGTATAACGGAAGCAGCACCTCCCTGTCCCTACTAGAAATACCTCGCCTTATGCATCCCAAGATCGCATTAGCTTTTTTCACAGCCACGTCGCATTGCCTACTCATAGTCATCCTGCGATCAAGATACGCTGGAGGGTAGGGATAGGATGCAGAGGGACCTAGACAATTAGAGGATTGGGCCAAAAGAAACCTGATGAGGTTCAACAAGGACAAGTGCAAAGTCCGGCACTTAGGACGGAAGAATCCTATTCACTGTTACAGACTAGGGACCGAGTGGCTAGGCAGCAGTTCTGCAGAAAAGGACCTAGGAGTTACAGTGGACAAGAAGCTGGATATGAATCAACAGTGTGCCCTTGTTGCCAAGAAGGTGAACAGCATTTTGGGCTGTATAAGTAGGGGCATTGTCAGCAGATCGAGGGACGTGATCATTCCCCTCTATTCGACATTGGTGAGGCCTCGCCTGGAGTACTGTGTCCAGTTTTGGGCCCCACACTACAAGAAGGATGTGGAAAAATTGGAGCTCGGTTTGTTTACCCTAACCAAAAGAAGGCTGAGGGGGGATATGATTGCTCTCTTTAAATATATCAGAGGGATAAATACCACGGAGGGAGAGGAATTATTTCAGCTCAGTACTAATGTGGACACGAGAACAAATGGATATAAACTGGCCGTCGGGAAGTTTAGGCTTGAAATTAGATGACGGTTTCTAACCGTCAGAGGGGTGAAGTTCTGGAACAGCCTTCCGAGGGAAACAGTGGGGGCGAGTGACCTCTCTGGCTTTAAGGTTAAGCTTGATAAGTTTATGGAGGGGATGGTTTGATGGGATAACGTGATTTTAGTCAATAGGTCAATAACGTGCCATCGCTGGTAATTAGTATCAATGGTCAATGCGGGTCTGGCTGGAGAATCTTGCCCGCATGCTCGGGGTTCTGCTGATCGCCATATTTGGGGTCGGGAAGGAATTTTCCTCCAGGGTAGATTGGCAGAGGCCCTGGAGGTTTTTCGCCTTCCTCCGCAGCATGGGGCACGGGTCGCTTGCTGGAGGATTCTCTGTGACTTGAAGTCTTTAAATCATGATCTGGGGACTTCAGCAGCTGAGTCAAGGGAAAGAATTATTCCAGGAGTGGGTGGGTCAGCTTTGGTGGCCTGCCTCATGCGGGAGGTCAGACTAGATGATCATAATGGTCCCTTCTGACCTTATAGTCTATGAGTCTATGAAAGAGTCCAGTGGAGGGCAACAAAAATGCTTAGGGGGCTGGAGCACATGAGTTATGAGGAGAGGCTGAGGGAACTGGGATTGTTTAGTCTGCAGAAGAGAAGAATGAGGGGGGATTTGAGAGCTGCTTTCAACTACCTGAAGGAGGGTTCCAAAGAGGATGGATCTAGACTGTTCTCAGTGGTACCTGTCGCAGAGTGTGGGGGACTCAGGGCCCTGTACCCCCGGCTTCCTGCAATTCACCATGACTCTCAGCCAGCCAGTAAAGCAGAAGGTTTATTTAGACGACAGGAACACAGTCCAAGACAGGTCTTGCAGGCACAGATAACAGGATCCCCCTCAGTTAGGTCCATCTTGGGGTCCCCGGGCACCCCAGCCCCCTTGGGAGGTCAGAGCCCCGTCTGCCTCCCAGCCATATCACCAGCCAGCTCCTGAAAAAACTCTCTTCAGCGACCCCGCCCACAGCCCTTTGTTCAGTTTCCCGGGCAAAGGTGTCACCTGGCCTCTAACCCCTTCCTGGGTTCTCATGTTACATGCTCAGGTATTCTCCGTCGGTCAGTCTCCCATTCCCCAATGCAGACCATCCTAGCCACACTCCCCTGTCAGCATTCAAAGACCACAGTAAGAACAGTCCCAGTTTGTCACAGTACCAGATGACAGAACAAGGAGTAATGGTCTCAAGTTGCAGTGGGGGAGGTTTAGGTTGGATATTAGGAAAAACTTTTTCACTAGGAGGGTGGTGAAGCACTGGAATGGGTTACCTAGGGAAGTGGTGGAATCTCCTTTCTTAGAGGTTTTTAAGGTCAGGCTTGACAAAGCCCTGGCTGGGATGATTTAGTTGGGATTAGGTCCTGCTTTGAGCAGGGGGTTGGACTTGATGACTTCCTGAGGTCCGTTCCAACCCTGAGATTCTATGTTTCTAAGATCGACTCCTGCAACTATGTGTTTAACCTCCCTTGTGGACACAGGGGCAACATTATGCATGTACGGCCAATCAGGGTTGAATGGGTTTTTGGGGTCAGCATCCGGAGGTATCTCTATTTTCCCAGGGGGCTCCAAATCACAGTCCTCTCTCAACCTTACAGCTGCTACCACCCCCTTAGGGGCGCTAAATAGGGCACCGCAATTTACTAATCTCTGCCTTGCACTTCTGATGGCCTGCTGCTGCCTTGGCTGCCTTATTCTCATCTACAAGGAAGCGAGTTGCTGCTCTCGCTTCTTCCAACAATTTTTTTGTTAACTCTTTCCTATACTGTTCTGCATCCCTGCTGGCCTTGTCTCTCTCCTCTTGCATATTTCTAAGTACAGTCACCATTTGAAGCTTTTCTGCTATAAATTCACACCCGTCGGTCTCACATTTGTTCAAATGCTGTTGTAACTGCTTTTTCTCCAGCTCCAGTTCCTGCCTTCCCGTTACCATTTCAACCATGTCCAGACATGCATAAAATAATGCCCATACAGCAGCTGCTTTCTTTGCACTACCACGTGGCTTAAAGGTTGTGCAATACTGTTCAAAGCTCAGACTAGCTTCAGTCAGGGGATTCTCACCCTTAAAACACCCGCTTTCCCAGGGGCATTTCCCCTTCTTCATTACCCATCTCGCTAACCTGTTGGTTTTCTCCTGTCTCAAGCAAGCAGCCAAGGTTTTTTCCCCAGCCATCTCTACTTCCCTTATCTCACTAATGATCCCCACCAAAAGCCCTTTCACGCAGTCACAGTATTGCTCTAAAATCTTTACTTTTAAAGAACAACTCTTTAACTCCTTATTGCACGGTCCTACTGTTATTCTAAGCATGATTCCTAACTTAAAAGTTACAGAATGTTACCAAATATTCTGTGAGAAAGAGAGACCTTGCTAAAGGAGCTTAGTCTGAAAAAGGAAGAGACAGTTTGCTCAGGTCTGTGCCCGTTTCCCCACTCTGCAGCAACTACTCAACAAGTACCACGTGATTAGGGTCACGTGCTGCCCTCATTCTCCACCACTTTGTTACCAGCTTTGCCCATTACTTTGGGGTATGCTCATTTATTAGGAAAAAGAATGAAGAGTACTTGTAGCACCTTAGAGACTAACAAATTTATTTGGGCATAAGCTTTCGTGGGCTAAAACCCACTTCATCAGATGCATGCAATGGAAAATACAGTAGGAAAATATATACACACAGAGAACATGAAAAAATGGATGTTGCCATACCAAGTATAATAAGATTAATCAATTAAGGTGGGCTAGTATCAGCAGGAGAAAAAAAACTTTTGTAGTGATAATCAGGATGACCCATTTCCAAGAGTTGACAAGAAGGTGTGAGTAAGAGTAAGAGGAAAAAATTAGCATGGGGAAATAGTTTTTACTTTGTGTAATGACCCATCCACTCCTAGTCTTTATTCAAGCCTAATTTAATGGTGTCCAGTTTGCAAATTAATTCCAATTCTGCAGTTTCTCATTGGAGTCTGGTTTTGAAGTTTTTTTGTTGGAGTATTGCGACTTTTAGGTCTATAATTGAGTGCCCAGGGAGGTTGAAGTGTTCTCCGACTGGTTTTTGAATGTTATCATTCTTGACGTCTGATTTGTGTCCATTTATTCTTTTGCGTAGAGACTGTCCAGTTTGGCCGATGTCCATGGCAGAGGGGCATTGCTGGCACATGATGGCATATATCACATTGGTAGATGTGCAGGTGAACGAGCCTCTGATGCTGGTGGTGGTTCTGTACTTCTATCAATGTACTGCTTGTGTCACTTGGGTTCTCATACAGAGCTCTGCTTCTCCCTGCTGCAAGTTCCCGCCCAATGGAGCTACCCTGCAGGACCTAGATTCCCCAGGGCTGGGTTCTTCCAGCCCCAGAATCAGACGAACGCACACACACATTAACAGAGAGGACCAAGTTAATCAGCACTCCCAAGCTGACCCCTTATATGTTCTTGGACTCAGTAGGCTGGGTCGAACAGCACCTCCAAGCTCTCACCCTCCTATGCTGTGGGCACTGCACTGGAATAGAGCACGCTTGAGCAGGCTGGGTTGAGCAGCACTTCCAAGCTGCCACCCTCGTATGTCCCCTGTTCAGCATGTCCCTATCCCCACTTTCACTTTCTGGTAGTAACCCACTCGATGAGGAAACCCCATTGGATTTTTGAGCACTGCAGGAGCCTTTTAGCTTAAGTACGAGAAGCGTTGCTGCAGAGCGAATGAGGAAACCAAAAATGAGGGGGGGGAAAAAGAGAGAGAGAGAGAAAAGCAACCAGCTTAATCATGAAAGTTATTTATTGCCGGGTAATAACCATAGGGGAGCCAAACAAACAAAACAGTTATAATATTAAATCTAACTTAAACTTGATTATAAAAGTCAGGTTTAGAAACTATAACTGATCACACAAGTCAGGATCAGAAGGCTATACCGAGAGAGAGAGAGAGCTGGGTTCTCACCACTCCGTGAAGCTTGAATCAATCGGGGGTCCCAGGTGGTGGTAGCTGAGGGTCCGGAGTGCTGGAGACAGGCAGAGCCCCCAGCACGATCAGTCAGGAGACGATGAAGTCCCAATGGAACTGATGCAGATTTTGGATCCAGGCATCAGAACACTGACTTGAGCATGGGTAGGGGTTTTTGTAGAGAAACAACAATGGTTCAAGGGAGAACACTAGATTTGTTTATGGGTAACCTGTTGGCTCAAGGGAGTATACCAAAGAGCTGATCATTCCTGGCTATGGGCAGTGTCGGTGTTTGGATACCAATAAAGGATTTATTACTAGAATTGGTCTGAGCTGGGTGTGTGCCGGCGTGGGTTCATTAACATCTGGAGCAGAGATCCCCCATCATGCAGTGCTTCCCTGCTTTTCTGGTCCCAGACTTCCATGCGGTTCTTGCCTTGGAATCTCTGTTCTCCATGCTGTATGCTAATGGAGATGCCTCCTTGTCCCATCTTCGATGCAATTGAGGCTAGGGGAGTGGCCTTAATCCTGTCACCCTTGTCTGGAGAGGTGTGTCTCCCGCTGAATTTTCATTGCTTTTTGTAAATCTTTCTTCTGATTGGTTTTGGTTCAAGCAGAGGCTGGGGTGGGAGTGGGGGGAAGGTCTTTGGTGAGTCAGACAGGCTGGGTACTGCACCCTGGTTCCTCAAGAACACAGAGCTGATAGGTAACAATCCCCCTCACTCCCCTTTCTCCGTCCATCTGTCCCCCTCACTCCCCTTTCTCCGTCCATCCATCCCCCTGTGATGTTCCCCTTTGGTGTTATCTGGACCAGTGATCTGCTAGATCTCTCCAATCCTCGACTCTGGGAGCCAGCCTTACCCTGCTCTGCTGTGAGAACCCCCACTCCTGGGCTGTTCATGCACAGCCTTTGGCATGTAAACTGCTCCTTGGATTGTGTAACCGAATGACACTAGCCAGTATCTCCGGTCCCAGACACAACCCTAGGAACCTCCATCTTGCAGTGTCCAGTTATGCCCGCTGGACGCTTATATGAGTTCGTCAATTTAACAAAGAAATTGATATTTACCGTGCTTGTTCTCCCAAGAGAAGTCTCTGACACACTTCAAACCAAATGCACTGCTTCAGGTAGAATAAACAAACAGATTTATTAACTATAAAGATAGATTTTAAGTGATTATAAATCAAAGCACAAGAAGTCAGATTTGGTCAAATGAAATACAAGCAAAATGCATTCTAAGCTGCTCTTAACACTTTCAGTGCCCTTACAAACGTAGATGCTTCTTACCACAGGCTGGCTGGTTGCCCTTCAGCCAGGTTCTCCACTTTGATCAGCGCTTCAGTCACTTCATGGTGGTGTCTGTAGATATAGGTGGAAGAGAGAGGAAGAGCATGGTAAACGTCCCTCCCTTTTATCATGTCCTTTCTTCCCTCATGGCTTTGTCCCCCACTTCAGGGTCAGGTGAGAATTACCTCATCGTAGTGCCAATCTGACCAAGGTAAGTGGGGTGACTCATTCGAGAGTCCAACAGATCTGTTGTTACTGACTAGGCCAGCATCCTTTGTTCCTGTGAGGCTGGGCTGGGTTTGTCCCATACATGCCCCGATGAGGTGTGAACTGCCCCTCTGTTCCTGGAGAGTTTTGCCTGGGCCTGTTTTAAGCCATGAGGACACATTTTCAGCCTCATAACTATATACATGAAATTGCAACCTATAACATTACTATAACAACAATGCTCAGTGCAACATAAGGCTTCCGAAGACACCTGACATGACAAACTTTGCACTGGATACCACACAATCATAAGGATGAACATGGGGGTGCAGAGTGTTCCAACGAGGTACAGAGTGTCACACCTGTCCCCTTAGTTTACTGCAAGACTGTTAGTCACTGACTCGCTTGAAGGCAGTTTGTGTTATAATTTTCTTGGCATCTAGCCATTAAGGCCATGAGGCAGCGTGCCTCAGTTTTCCCCTCACCCAGCAAACCAGGTTTGTTATGGTTTCTCCGCTGTGGTAAGCTTTAAGTCTGTTTACAGGTATTAATTGAAAAGTAGCATTATCATAAGGTTTAACATCCCTGTCAAAATTCTTATCCCCAAAACTTAACATTAATACCAACATTTTTATCACAGATGGGTGTTTACAAGTATCTCTATGATACCACACCCTCTATTCAGATAGTGTAGTTTGAGGTTGGTTTGTTCATTACCCATGGTGTCCTTTGACTCTCTCCCGTGTAATCAGTCACTGGCTTTTCTTTCCCTCCAGTGTTCCCTTCTGTGTGGGCTCTTAATTTAATCATGTTTCTGGCATTTTGGTGCCTCAGGGTCTGGCAAGACAGGTGTTCAGGGGGATCCTGCACATTGGCTGGCTCTTTGGGGAGCGGTCTCCCAACCTCGGGGACTGTACATATGCAGAAAATCCAGCTCCCCTTGTGGGGTTACCCTGTGTTTCCCCCTCCCAGCACTGAGTCCTTCCCTGCCCCTAGAGGGCTATGATCTGTGCTCTCTGGGCTAGGTATGTTTCCCCTTTGATCAGATGCACCTTTTCCCAGCAGCTTTCCCATAACTGCTCTCTGTGCCCCACCAGCATGGGGAAAGACACCCCCTTCTCTGTCCCTGAGCTGTGTGACTGCTCCCCTCCAGGAGGTCAGTTACACCGTTCCTTCTCAAAACCTGGGCCACAGGCTGAGTGCCTGGGTGCACAGATGCTGACCCAACCATCCTCCTAGTGTCCTGGGCATCCTGCCCCAAGTCACTAGTGAGGAGACATTCCTGTACCCCCACTATTCCTTCCCCAGTTTCCTCCTCTGGGTCCCCTCTTAAGACACATTTCTCTGTGCTCCCTAGGAAGGGCTTTATCCCTTGTTTATCTGCAATACTCTGCCAGCTAACAACTGGGACAGCTTCCTTAATCACTGAGAACACCTCTTCTGCCCCTGAGCCTGAGGGCATGTTGCCTTCTGCTGGAAAGGAGCTAGTCTCAACCCCTTCCATACTTGGAAGCACACTGCTTCCCTGTGTTTAGAGTCACAGGAATCCTCACTCACCTCAGTGGTTTCTGAGATCCCCTGCCCCTTCTCTGGGCTCTCCTCTGGGACACATTTCTCTCTGCTCCCTAGAGCTGGGTTCGTCTCTGGTTCAGCTGCGACCTGCTGGCAGCTAACAACCTGGACAGTTCTCTCCCTGGCAGGCATTACACCCCCATCCCTTCCTAGTGTGGTGTTGCCTCCAGCTGCAGTGCAGGAGTTGGTCTCAACCACCCTCCCACTTGGAAGCATGTGGCTTCCCCCTGCTGTAGAAGAATCAAGGAGACTCTCTCCCATTCTCTCAGCAGTTCCTGAGATCTTACCCTTTCCCTCGGGCGTCCCAGCATAACACTCCCTCCTGCTGCAGGCAAATACTTTAACCTTGAGCTCCATGGAAAAAATCATTACCCAGGAGGAGGTCGACTAGGAGGTGTTCCATTACCCCCACAGTCAAAACACTTCCAAACCGTCCCACACCACATGGATTTTGGCTAGTGGTACGAGGAATCTGCTTTCGCCCACCCCCACAATCTCTGCCATTTGGCCAGGCAGCATATTGGCCTTTGGGACCACACTCTGCTTAACCAGCGAGATCTGGGCCCCTGTATCCCTCTGCCCCAAGCCTTCCCTGCCATCAATTTGGACAGCCTTAACATGCTTCATATTTAGTTCTGCAGAGGCTAACCTCACAGAACCGATATGATAGGTTTCAATTGCCTGGGGAAGTTTCTGTGTTGAGGACAGCAGAACTAATATAGAATCATTGAATCATAGAATATCAGGGTTGGAAGGGACCTCAGGAGGTATCTAGTCCAACCCCCTGCTCAAAGCAGGACCAATCCCCAACTAAATTATCCCAGCCAGAGCTTTGTCAAGCTGGGCCTTAAAAACCTCTAAGGATGGAGATTCCACCATCTCCCTAGGTAACCCATTCCAGTGCTTCACCACCCTCCTAGTGAAAAAGTTTTTCCTAATATCCAACCTAAACCTCCCCCATTGCAACTTGAGAACATTACTCCTTGTTCTGTCATCTGCCACCACTGAGAACAGTCTAGATCCATCCTCTTTGGAACCCCCTTTCAGGTAGTTGAAAGCAGCTATCAAATCCCCCCTCATTCTTCTCTTCTGCAGACTAAACAATCCCAGTTCCCTCAGCCTCTCCTCATAAGTCATGTGCTCCAGCCCCCTAATTATTTTTGTTGCCCTCTGCTGGACTCTTTCCAATTTTTCCACATCCTTCTTGTAGTGTGGGTCCCAAATCTGGACACAATACTCCAGATGAGGCCACATCAATGTTGAATAGAGAGGAATGATCATGTCCCTCGATCTGCTGGCAATGCCCCTACTTATGCAGCCCAAAATGCTGTTAGCCTTCTTGGCAACAAGGGCACACTGTTGACTCATATCCAGCTTCTCGTCCACTGTAATCCCCAAGTCCTTTTCTGCAGAACTGCTGCCTAGCCATTCTGTCCCCAGTCTGTGAGCTATTAGTTGCCTGCTTCCTCCTAGCATGGGGCATTTATTCCTCAGGTGATCAGTGGAATTACACTGATAGCACCTTTTGGGCTCTTCTGCTTTTACAGGAGATTTGGGATGAGGGTTAGAGGAATGTTTTTGGGTAAGAGAATGTTTAGGCTCCCAACCCCCTTCTCTCTTCCCAGGGGCAAAATGGGATTCTCCCTTCCCACCAGTTTTAAACCCGTCTTTCTGTTGCTTGCCCTCAATAGACGTCTGAGTCTGTTCAAAGGCATCAGCTAAAAAAGTCCTCTCATCCACCAGCTTAACATCTTTGTCACATAGGCACTGCTTTACATCAGCCTTACATACGCTTAAGAAATGCTCTTGAGCAACAAGATCAAGCATTCCTTCAGAACTTGCCACCTCTTTGCCCTTCACACATTTTCCCAACAAATTTTTCGTTTTGTTCACATATTCCCCATTACTCGTACCAATATCCGTTTTGAGATTCCTACATTTAACTCTATATGTTTCGGGAGTAATCTAAAAACTTCACAAAACAGTATTTTTAAATTTACAATGGTCTAAAGCATCTTCAATAGGCATTCCATTGAATCCATTTCGAGCTTTACCAGTTAATTTCGCAATCAGGGTAGGAACTTTCTTATCATCAGGGATTTCGTGTATTACACACAGCCTTTTGAAGGTAGTCAGATATTCAGCAATATCATCCTCTTCACTGTATGCAGGACATAAGTGTTCCCACTCGTGGATTTTTGGAGTGATGGGAGTTGTTGGGGTCAGATGCCTCTGGTTCTGCTTCTCTAGCAGGTCCAGCTGGTCAGGGCTGGCTTTAGGGCAATTCAGCCGATTCCCCAGAATTGGGCCCCATGCCCCTAAGAGGGCCCCGCAACGTCCTGAAGGAGCTGCCGCCGAAGTCCCGCCACTGTCGTCGTCGTCAGCTCAATCGTTGTCGCTGTCTTTGGCGGCATTTCGGCAGAGGGTCCTTCCTCCGTGGCAGCGACTGAGCTGCCGCCGCCGACAGCAGTGGGACTTCGGTGGCAGCTCCTTCGAATCGGGCCCTGCGGTGCCTAAAGCTGGCCCCGCAGCTGGAGTTTTCTTTCTCTTTTACTTTTTCTTCTTTCTCTTTCTCTCTTTTTCTTTTATCTCCAGTTCTTTCAGTTGCAATAATCTCTGGTGCTCCCTCTCCTTTTCTGCAGCCTGCAGCCTAAGGAGCTCCAACTTCACAATCCCTTCTCTGCTATCACTCATTTTCCTACTTCCCTTTCCTGAAATAAGCAAAACAGAAAATAACAAAACTGTGACCTTCTCCTGACTGTTCTTAGCCACTGCACTTAAGACTCACTTAAAATCACAAATATCAGTGCTTAAAGCATGAACTTTACTTGGAGTAACAAGCTGTACTACGCCCTGTTTCGGGGGTAATCCCTGTTCACAGGTAAACCCTGTTCACTATGCCACGGTGGCGTTCCCTTCTGGTGTCTCTGTACCGAGGATCTGCTAGGTCACTCCAATCCTTGACTCTGGGAGCCAGCTTTACCCTGCTCTGCTGTGAGAACCCCCACTCCTGGGCTGTTCACGCACAGCCTCTGGCATGTAAGCTGCTCCCAGCTACTTGCAAGTGACTGACACTATAGTCTGCAGAAGAGAAGAGTGAGGGGGGATTTGATAGCTGCTTTCAACTCCCTGAAAGGGGGTTCCAAAGAGGATGGATCTAGACTGTTCTCAGTGATACCTGATGACAGAACAAGGAGTAATGGTCTCAAGTTGCAGTGGGGGAGGTTTAGGTTGGATATTAGGAAACACTATTTCACTAGGAGGGTGGTGAAGCACTGGAATGCGTTACCTAGGGAGGTGGTGGAATCTCCTTCCTTAGAGGTTTTTAAGGTCAGGCTTGACAAAACCCTGGCTGGGATAATTTAGTTGGGAATTGGTCCTGCTTTGAGCAGGGGGTTGAACTAGAACCTCCTGAGGTCCCTTCCACCCCTGATATTCTATGATTCTATTATGTCTCCAGTCCCAGACACAACCCTAGGAACCTCTGTCTTGCAGTGTCCAGTTATGCCCACTGGACGCTGTAAGCTTGTATGAGTTCATCAATTTAACAAAGAAATTGATATGTACCAGGCTTGTTATCCCAAGGGGAGTCTCTGACACGCTTCAAACCAAACACACTGCTTCAGGTAGAATAAACAAATGTATTAACTACAAAAGATAGATTTTAAGTGATTATAAGTCAAAGCACAAGTCAGATTTAGTCAAATGAAATAAAAGCAAAATGCATTCTAAGCTGATCTTAACACTTTCAGTGCCCTTACAAACTTAGATGTTTCTCACCACAGGCTGGCTGGTTACTTTTCAGCCAGGCTCTCCCCTTTGATCAGCGCTTCTGTCACTTGGTGGTGGTGTCTGTAGATGGAGGTGGAAGAGAGAGAGAGCATGGCAAATGTCTCTCCCTTTTATCATGTTCCTTCTTCCCTCTTGGCTTTGCCCTCCACCCCCTTCAGAGTCAGGTGAGCATTACCTCATCACAGTCCCAAACTGCCCAAAGGAAGGGGGGTGACTCACTCAGAGTCTAACAGATCCTTTTGCTGCCTAGGCCAGCGTCCTTTGTTCCTGTGAGGCTGGGCTGGGTTTGTCCCATACATGCCCTGATGAGGTGTGAACTGCCATGAGGACACATTTTCAGCTTCATAACTATATACATGAAATTACAACCTATAACATTACTGTAACATCACTATAACAACAATGCTCAGTGCATCATGAGCCTTCTGAAGACACCCGACATGAAAAACTTTGCATTAGATACCACAAAATCATATTATAAGGATGAACATGGGGGTGCAGGGTGTTCCCCCAAGGTACAGAGCATCACACCCTCACTCCCCTTTCTCCGTCCCTCCGTCCCCCTCACTTCCCTCTCCCCGTCCATCCCCTTCACTCCCCTTTCTGCATCCATCCATCCATCCCCCTCACTCAACTTTCTCTGTCTGTCCGTCCCCCTCACTCCCCTTTCTCCATCCATCCATCCATCCATCCATCCATATCACTACCCTTTCTCCATCCATCCATATCACGCCCCTTTCTCCATCTTTCTCCCACACTCCCCTTTCTCCGTCATTCCTCCCCCTCACTCCGGTTTCTCTATCCATTTGTCCACCCCCTCACTCCCCTTTCTCCATTCATGCATCTGTCCGTCCCCCTCACTCCCCTTTCTCCATCCATAGAATCATAGAATATTAGGATTGGAAGAGACCTCAGGAGGTCAGAGGTGCTCAAAGCAGGACCAACACCAACTAAATCATCCCAGCCAGGGCTTTGTCAAGCCAGGCCTTAAAAACCTCTATGGGGAGAGATTCCATCACCTCCCTAGGTAACCCATTCCAGTGCTTCACCACCCTCCTAGTGAAATAGTGTTTCCTAATATCCAACCGAGACCTCCCCAACTGCAACTTGAGACCATTGCTCCTTGTTCTGTCTTTTGCCACCACTGAGAACAGCCGAGCTCCATCCTTCAGGTAGTTGAAGGCTGCTATCAAATCCCTCCTTACTCTTCTCTTCTGCAGACTAAACAAGCCCAGTTCCCTCAGCCTCTCATCATAAGTCATGTGCCCCAGTTCCCTAATAATTTTCGTTGCCCTCCACTGGACTCTCTCCAATTTGTCCACATCCTTTCTGTAGTGGGGGGAACAAAACTGGATGCAATACTCCAGATGTGGCCTCACCAGTGCCAAATAGAGGGGAATAATCACTTATCTCGATCTGCTGGCAATGCTCCTACTAATGCTGCCCAATATGCCGTTGGCCTTCTTGGCAACAAGGGCACACTGCTGACTCATATCCAGCTTCTCATCCACTGTAATCCCCAGGTCCTTTTCTGCAGAACTGCTGCTTAGCCAGTCGGTCCCCAGCCTGTAGCGGTGCATGGGATTCTTCCATCCTAAGTGCAGGACTCTGTCCTTGTCCTTGTTGAATCACATCAGATTTCTTTTGGCCCAATCTTCCAATTTGTCTAGGTCACTCTGGACACTATCCCTACCCTCCAGCGTATCTACCTCTCCCCCCAGCTTTGTGTCATCCGCAAACTTGCTGAGGGTGCAATCCATCCCCTCAGCCAGATCATTAATGAAGATGTTGAACAAAACCGGCCCCAGGACTGACCCCTGGGGCACCCCACTTGATACCGGCTGCTAACTAGACATCGAGCTGTTGATCACTACCTGTTGAGCCCAACAAACTAGCCAGCTTTTTAGCCACCTTATAGTCTATTAGTCCAATCCATACTTTTTAAACTTGCTGGTAAGAATACTGTGGGAGACTGTATCAAAAGCTTTGCTAAAGTCAAGATATATCATGTCCACTGCTTTCCCCATATCCACAGAGCCAGTTATCTCCTCATAGAAGGCAGTCGGGTTGGTCAGGCATGACTTGCCCTTGGTGAATCCATGTTGACTGTTCCTGATCACCTTCCTCTCCTCCAAGTGCTTCAAAATGGATTCCTTGAAGACCTGCTCCATGATTTTTCTAGGGATTGAGGTGAGGCTGACCTGTCTGTAGTTCCCTGGATTCTCCTTCTTCCCTTTTTAAAAGATGGGCACTATATTTGCTTTTTTCCAATCATCCGGGACCTCCCCCGATTGCCACAAGTTTTCAAAGATAATGGCCAATGGCTCTGCAATCACATCAGCCAACTCCCTCAGCACCCTTGGATGCAGCGCATCCGGCCCCATGGACTTGTTGCATGTCCAGCTTTTCTAAATAGTCCTTAACCTGTTCTTTCATCACTGAGGGCTGCTCACCTCCTCCCCATATTGTGCTGCCCAGTGCAGCAATCTGGGAGCTGCCCTTGTCTGTGAAGACCGAGGCAAAAAAAGCATTGAGTACTTCAGCTTTTTCCACTGTCACTAGGTGGCCTCCCCCATTCAGTACGGGTCCCACATTTTCCCTGACCTTCTTCTTGTTGCTAACATACCTGTAGAAACCCTTCTTGTTACCCTTCACATCCCTTCACAAGCTGCAACTCCAGTTGTTCTTTGGCCTTCCTGATTACATCCCTGCATGCTCGAGCAATATTTTTATACTCCTCCCTAGTCATCTGTCCAAGTTTCCACTTCTTGTAAGCTTCCTTTTTGTGTTTAAGCTCACCGAAGATTTCTCTGTTAAGCCAAGCTGGTCACCTGCCATATTTGCTATTCTTTCTGCACATCCATATGGTTTGTTCCTGTGCCCTCGATAAGGCTTCTTTAAAATACAGCCAGCTCTCCTGGTCTCCTTTCCCCCTCATATTAGCCTCCCAGGGGATCCTGCCCATCAGTTCCCTGAGGAAGTCCAAGTCTGCTTTTCTGAAGTCCAGGGTCCATATTCTGCTGCTCTCCTTTCTTCCTTTTGTCAGGATCCTGAACTTGGACCATCTCATGGTCACTGCTGCCCAGGTTGCCACCCACTTCTACTTCCCCTACCAATTCTTCCCTGTTTGTGAGCAGCAGGTCAAGATGAGCATGGCCCCTAGTCAGTTCCTCCAGCACTTGCACCAGGAAGTTGTCCCCAACACTCTCCAAAAACTTCCTTGATTCTCTGTGCACTGCTGTATTGGTCTCCCAGCAGATGTCAGGGGGATTGAAGTTCCCCATGAGAACCAAGGCCTGTGATCAGGAAACTTCAGTTAGTTGTGTGAAGAAAGCCTCGTCTACCTCCTCCTCCTGGTCTGGTGGTCTATAGCAGATGCCCGCCACAACATCACCCTTGTTGCTCTGGCCTCTAAACTTAACCCAAAGACTCTCAACAGGCTTTTCTTCAGTTTCATACTGGAGCTCTGAGCAATCATACTGCTCCCTTACATACAGTGCAACTCCTCCACCTTTCCTCCCGTACCTGTCCTTCCTGAACAGTTTATATCCATCCATGACAATGCTCCAGTCATGTGAGTTACCCCACCAAGTCTCTGTTATTCCAATCACATCATAGGTCCTTGACTGTGCCAGGACTTCCAGTTCTCCCTGCTTGTTTCCCAGGTTTCTTGCGTACGTGTAAATGCACCTAAGATAACTAGCCGATTGCCCCGCTTTCTCAGTATGAAACATGAGGCCCCCCCATTGCACCCTCCTTCCCATCACTCCCCTCTCTCCATCCATCCATCCCCCCTCTCTGTCCGTCCATCCCCCTCACTCCCCTTTCTCTGTCTGTGCATGCCCCTCACTCCCCTTTCTCTGTCCGTCCGTTCCCCTGTCACAGACTCAGAGGTCGTGCCCACTCTTGGCCCCCTGTGGTCCGTGGGGGGAACCCCCTTCAGTGCGACAGTCCTTCTTGGGGGTCCACTCTCTCTAGGGGGTTAAGCCCCTCCACCTCCTGGAACCACACCTCTCTGAGCCTTAGCATGCCTGTCTGTCGCCATGGGCCCCTCAGGGAGTCCACTCGCTTCTGGACCCCCGGGGCCTCCACTCCCAGAGGGAATAATGCAACCCTGTTCTCTAGACCGGAGCAACTCTCAGCCAGCATAAAACAGGAGGGTTTATTGAGCGTTTGAACACAGCATAGGAAACTCTCTGGGCCTCAGGCCTGGCCTCCCTCAGCCCAGTACATTTAAGTCTCCCCTGCATCCAGGTGGGCTCTGCCTGCTTCCTCTCTACCATCCAGAGACCCAGCTGGGCATCTGATCTCACCGGCCCCAGCAGCTCCTCCCTTGTCCTTTGTCTCCCATCCCAGGTAAACAGGTCACTGGGGCCCTCTCTCTTCCGTAGTTTGTTCCCCTCTGGTGGGAACCGACTCACCAGGTCACTGGGGTCCTCTCTCCTCAGCCCTTTGTCTTCCCACTGGCCAGAACCAGCTGACTGCCAAACTGGGGAGGGCCTCTTAGTCACCAGTTGTGAGGGTTCCCCATCTCTAGGCCGTTGTCCGGGGATCCCGGCTGCTAGGCGAGGTCACACCTGGTCCTCTGTAACAACAAACCCTCTCCCACCACCTTGTTACACATGCAGCACAAGGGGAAACTGAGGCATGCACACACTATTCATGTAAAACACTACAAAAATCCCCAACTTCCTCACATCTCTCCCCCCTTCGAGACTGAACTGAGCGGGGTCACTCCAGCTAGTGACCTGGGGAAGGTCAGGCCCCCCCCATCTCCGGGACAATGCATCAGCTATAACATCTGCACTCCTCTTAACATGGACCACCCCCATATGATCATCCTGGCAGATCAGACTCCACCGTAGGAGTTTGGCATTGGCCCCTTTCATCCAGTGCAGCCACATCAGGGCGAGTGGTCGGGGCGAGTGGTCAGTGTACACCATAAAGAGCCACCCAAATAGATCCGGCTGCAGCTTTTTAAGAGCCCATCCCAGGGCCAGGCATTCCTTCTCTATGGCTGCATAGTTCTGCTCCCGGAGGAGCAGCTTCTTGCTCAGGTACCCGATGGGGTGTCTTTCCCCCTTCGCATTGGCCTGCGTCAGCACCGCACCCAGCCCCGTGTCTGAGGTGTGTCGGTGAACATCCTAAAGATTCCCTTTCCCCTTCTCCTTCCCCTGCCCACACACACGGCCACACCACCAGTCTCCTTGTCAAAATACAGCTTCATTATGTCGACATGGTACAATTGCCCAACTGGGCAGCTCCAGCACATGACTCACCTCCATCAGCTGGTTGTTGATGTCACAGGGCTCTTCCCAGGCGCCCTTCACACTGAGCTGAGACCCCTCTGCTGGTCCCTGATCAGGCTCATTGTCATACCAGCCCTTTTGCTGTTCCTGGGCCCCAGCTAGGTTCTTCCTGGCCAAACCCATGAGCTCAGTGAGCTTTCCCCAGAACGATAGTTCAGAATCCACCACTGAGTCCCCTTTTGTTTCTCATCGAGTCCAGGGGTCCCCTCCTTCTCCTTCCATACACCAACTCAAAAGGGTGGACCCCTGTGAATTTCTGGGGCAGTAAATGTTCTGCAGCAGCTCTCGCCGGGTGCGCCAAACCCCCTGATGTTTAGAAGAAGGGACATCCCCCCTGTGGTACTTCTGGGGGACCACCAGACACCCTCTGATCCCCCAAGTTCAGTTTTCCCTCAGGAAGCCCTTTCCTGGTACTGGGTCACTTCTCTCACCTGGATCCTTCCCCAGGATCTCGCAATACCTTGCAGGGCCCACCTGTGGCTAGGTCTAGAATTCAGCTGCTGGGTTTGGGTCTCAGCCTGCATGGCTGTGCCTCAGTTTCTCCACCTCAGGACAAGGCCTCAGTCTCAGCCCTGTTAAGCCCTGTCCCTGGCAACTCACTTCCCCCCATTGGAGGTTCCACGCCCACCTGCTGGGTGGATTGCTGGTGCCAGGCCAAGGGCCCTCCCTGACCTTAGCCACAGGCAAAGACCAGGGCAGTGTCTGGCCAGTACTTCAGTCCATCCCCCATCAGCACCTCTGCAGGGAGCTGGTCATGCACCCCAACCTCTTTGGGGCCCCCATTCAGATGTGTCTTCACTACAGGACCTTATCTGGGGGTCCGACCACCCTCAGCACCCATGTCCCAGTGAGGGTAGGGAGTGAGTCCACTGCTTTGGTTGCCGCATCAGAGCCAGTGGGAGCACCTCTCCCCTGGGCAGGGCTGTTGTCCCACTCAGGTCCAGGGGCTGGCTACAGACAGGCAGGTAACCAGAGCTTTGCAGGTCTTCCCTTGTGCTACTAGCCAGGGGGGAAAGTACCCTCCAGCCCTGCTGACCCAGCCATTTATGGGCTATTCACATGCACACTGGCTCCTGCCCTCTCCGCCTCCCGATCTCTGGGTTCAGCTCTTTGGCCGTTACTGGCACCGGGTCCGGATCCTGTCTTAAAGAAACACAGTCACTTCCCAAGGGTATATCAAAGCTGATGTGCTGAAGTAATTACATTTCAGGTCCCTCAAGTCCCACGAGGGGGGTCGGCCTTCCCTGGCCTTCACGGGCACCCCTGAGTTGGGCTTCCTGGAGTCCCACCTTTGAGAGGTCTCTGGGTGACTCCTCTTTTGAGTCCCCGATGTGGGTCTCCCTGCTTCCCCCTGATCTGCTGTCCACAAACTCATCCGCCACTGTCCAGATCTTTAGGCTTCGGTCCACTAACCACATCTTAAGGTCTGGAGGGCAGATGTCATACAGCTGCTCCAACCCCACCAGGTTATACACGTCCTCTGCGGTAGTGGCCCCTGCGCTCCTCCCTCACTTACGGAGATATTCCCCCGGCAGGCTGGCGACCTCGTTGTAAGTGACACCTGAGGTCTTGTATACACCCTGGAATTGTTTCCTGTATGCCTCAGGGGTCAGTTCAAACTTCAGCAGCAAAGCCTGTTTGAACAGGGCATAGTCACCCATCTCAATACCATCCATTTGGCTGAATGCCTCTATGGCCTTGGGACCCAGTAGGGGGGTCAGACAGCGGAGCCTGTCTGCGGGGTCAATCTGGTTCAGATCACAAGCCTTCTCAAAGGCTGTGAGGTAGGCATCAATTTCCCCCCCCCTTGAACTGGGGCAGCAGTTTGGTGTCTAGATTCTCCACAATACTGGCATCTCGGGGCCCTTCCCCACTTACCCCCCGGCAGGCTCTCTTGGCCCGCCACTCCTCCAACTCCAACTTGGCTTCCGCTGTTCTGTACGGTCCACCAGCCTCCGATCCTCCAGCTCCAGCTCCTTCGCTTTCAGCTCCAGCTCCAGTCTCAGCAGCTCCTCTAGGGAGGAATCCAACTGGGGTCTCCCCGTGCTGACTGGGGAGTCGGGTCTGATACACTCCCGGTTGCTACACGGACTGCCCCCACGGCTACTCCCCGGCTCTCCTGGCAGCCACGCACTGCAAAGAGCCTGCGCTCGCAGCCAACTGTCTACAGGGTGCATCCACCAACCGTCCTCTGCTACCATGTTGTCACGGACTCACAGTTGTGCCCACTTTTGGCCCCGTGTGGTCCCTGGGGGGGGGGAACCCCCTTCAGTGCAACAGCCCTTCTCGGGGGTCCACTCTCTCTCGGGGGTTAAGCCCCTCCGCCTCCTGGAACTGCACCTCTCTGAGCCTTAGCACGCCTGTCTGTCACCGTGGGCCCCCTCAGGGAGTCCACTTACTCTGGACCCCTGGGGCCTCCACGCCCAAAGGGAATAATGCAACTCTGTTCTCTAGACCGGAGTGACTCTCAGCCAGAGTAAAACAGGAGGGTTTATTGAGCGTTTGAACACAGCATAGGAAACTCGTAGGGCCCTCAGGCCCGGCCTCCTTCAGCCCAGCTCATCCAAGTCTCTCCTGCATCCAGGTGGGCTCTGGCTGCTCCCTCTCTCCAATCCCGAGACCTCCTTCTTACAGATGGGCATCCAATATCACCTCCCCCAAGCCCCGCCTCTGTCCTTTGTCTTCTGTCCAGGTAAACAGGTCACCTGGGCCTCCTCTCCTATCAGCTGTCCTTTGTCCCCCTCTGGCTGGAACTGGCTGGTCAGGTCACTGGTGTCCTCTCTCCGCAGTCTATTGTCCTCCCACTGGCCAGAACTGGCTGTGACTTCCAAGCTGGGCCTCCTGATCACCAGGTCACCAGTCGCTGGGGTATCCATTCTTCAGGCCGTTCGCTGGCCCTCTGTAACAACAAACTCCCTCTCCCACCATCTCATTAAACCAGGGAATCTGAGTCCCACCCCCTCTGCATGCAAACCATTGAAAAAAAAACAACTGCTTCATCACAACTGCTAATATAGACCCCATCACTTGGCATGCACAGTTGGGATTCTGGTTTCTGATGTGCATTACTTTGCATTTATTGAAGAGCCAACAAAAAATACTTACGTCCCCAAAGAAGGATTCGGAATTTTTATTCTCACACCCAACTCCCAATTCCTTGGTTGTGGATGGCGTTAATGACCGTGGGAGGTGGCACAGTGCCAAGGTTACTCCCTATACAAAGGATCAGAAGTGTCTCGATCCTGTTGGTCGCCAAAGCTACTCTTCTGCGACATTATCATCCAGGAGAGCGAATCGTCAGGCACTTGTGTCAAAATGCGACTCAGTGAATTTCACACTTTTACTGATGATTTGCCACCGAAGCGCTGGGCCCAATTTTAAGGCCATCCTGGGTGAAGGTCAATTCTTGGCAAAGATGTCTTCACAGGGCTCTTTAGATGCCTCTGGAAGTCCAGCCTGGTCCAATTTCACCATGATTGTGATGGAACGAGCATCTTGGCTCCAGATCTCTGGCTTCGCTAGAGTCTCCGGTAGAGATCACAAATGATCTTCAGACTCTATGGACAATTCCCGTCATGAGCCGAAGGAGTCACAGGCAAAGACCTCGCTCGGCTACTTTCCATGGCCCACCTGAGCCTCCGACCAAGAGATGCCTACCTGCCACAGCTGCTTCATCCCAGCTGTCCGCATCCCCTAAGTGCCAGTGCTGATGGCTTGGTTGGGAGTCTGAACCTGCTGCTGTACTCTCAAAGCCTTTGTATGTTACATCTTCCAATTCCAGCCTCATCCACCAAGTAGGTTTTGGAGGTCATAATCTCTCGGTTATTCCATCCATTTCACCCCGTCTCTCCCAACCGCCCTCCTTCCCCATCCCTTCCCAGGGACCCATCTCATGACCAATTGCTTCATGAACTAACTCGCTGGCGCTCCTGGAATCTCTCGCTCTGGGGGGAATTTTCCCATCCTTTAATTGTTCTTGTGGCTCTTCCCATGACCCATCTGTGATGTTGCACTCCATATGATTTTATGAAAATATGCTAATAAGTGTGAATATAATATAACTGGAATATGCTTCATGCGAAAGGTCTCTTGTAAGGTATCATTACAAAGCTTATAATCTACTGAGTGTGATCATCCTATTTGTATGAATGTATCAGTCTTGTATCTGAAACTAGGAATATGAAATATAACTCTGAGGTCCTATTGTAATTATGCAAAGTGTGGGCCATTAATGGTGGTTTGGAATCTTGATGCCTCCCATTAACCAGGACAATTGACTGTAGATGGCTCTGTCTACTTGCAAGCCTTCCTGTGAGTCAGGCCAGGAAGAATGGAGGCTTGGGGTCTCCCAGGACATGTGACCATGTCACCTGGTACTGTCTGGAACCCATCTTAAACCTGGTGTTTTTCCATTTAGAAGGAGGGGTGGGGACCCAGAGAGACAAAAGATTCCTGCCTTGTGCCAAAGCTATAAAAGGGGGTGGAATAGAACAAAGGGGGCTGCAGTCATGAGAAATCCCCTAGCTACCACCTGAGCTGGAACAAGGACTGTACCAGGGGAAAGGATTGGGCCCAGACTAGGAAGGTGTCTAGTCTGTGAAAGAAGCTTATTGGAACATCTCTGAGGATGAGATTTACCTGCATTTAGTTTCCTACTGTATTAGGCTTAGACTTGCATGTTTTTGTTTTATTTTGTTTGGTAATTTACTTTGTTCTGTCTGTTATTACTTGGAACCACTTAAATCCTACTTGTTATACTTAATAAAATCACTTTTGCTTATTAATTGACCCAGGGTAAGTAATTAATTCCTGGGGGAGCAAACAGCTATGCATATCTCTCTATCAGTGTTATAGAGGATGGAAAATTTATGAGTGTACCCTGTATAAGCTTTATAAAGAGTAAAACTGAGTTATTTGGGATTTGGATCCCATTGGGAACTGGGTATCTGGGTGCTAGAGACAGGAGCACTTTCTAAGCCATTTTCTGTTAAGTCTGCAGCTTTTGGGGGATGTGGTTCAGACCTGGGTCTGTGTTTGTAGCAGGCTGGTGTGTATGGCTCAAGAAGGCAGGGTACTGAAGTTCCAAGCTGGCAGGGAAAATGGGCTCAGAGGTAGTCTCATCACATCAGGTGGCAATCCCAAAGGGGTCTCTGTGACCCAACCCATCACACCATCTCCAATTGACCTGCCTCCTCCTGGAACCGTGGGCACCAGAACTGGGCACAGGATTCCAGCAGCGGTCACACCAGGAACAGAAGCATGCTGGATCCTTGGCAATTTGTCAACATCCGTCTTGAATGGTGGATGCTGGGAAACACGGAGCCTTGAGGGAGATTTGAACCCCTGTCCCCAAAGACAGAGGTGACACATGTGGGGGGCACGTGGGGGCCTTTCCTAGGGTAATGGCACCAGAACGAATGGGGCTAAACAGGCCAGGGATTAGTGGAGGCCAGAGAGCAGAAGGTTTCTACCCACCGGAGACGGGAGGGCCTGGACCAGCCTCCCATGAGGTGCTGTGGGGGCCAAATGGCTTAATTCATTTTGCCAAGAGCTGGAGAAATATCTGAGGGGGGTTGAATGAGGGGGTTGCTGGTGAAGATCGGGGGCAGGGCTCGCCAACCTCTGGGACCCCCATTCTCCTCCTGGTTTAGGTCTCATGTTCCTAATGCTCATGCTTCAGAGCCTCAGCCGGTCACCTACAAGGGTCAAGAAGGGTACTCACCCTGGTGTCTCCTGGCGCTGTTCATGCATCTGTATGCTTGCTTCCTCTGAGGCAGCAGCACTTGGACACAGCCCAGATGGGACACGGGGCATGGTTCAGAGAATCCTCATGCCAGCAGCCTGGCTGGTGGGTCTTGCTCACGGGTTCAGGATCCAGCCAATCACCTGATTTGGGCTGGGAAGGAATTTCCCCCCCTGGTTCAGAGTGGCAGGGACCATGTGGGTGTGTGGTTACACCTGCCTCTGTAGCATAGGGCGCTGATCCCCCGTGGGGCTCATCTGGGCATGTCTCACATAGTCAGTTCCCTGCTGTGGCAGGGCCTCGGGCACGGAGGACATCTTGGTCTCACCTGTTCTCGGCCAGTTGAGTCACCTGAGGGCTGGGATACCGCGGTTTAATGTCGGAGGTTGGGTACTTTAGTTAGTTAGTGCTATGCAGGAGGTTACCCTAGACAATCATATGGTTTCCTCCAGCCTCATACTCACAGTGCCAGGGGAGTGCGCCCCCTGATGAGCCCTCCACCCTGCTCCCTGCAGCCCAGCACTCCCTAGTGCCACCCTGGGGCCAGCCCTGTCTGCCAGGGGAGAGTGCCCCACTCCCTGCAGCCCAGCACCTCCTACTGCCCCCGCCCCACTCCCTGCAACCCAGCACCCCCTGCTGAGCCCCCTGCCCCGCTCCCTGCAGCACAGCACCCCCTAGTGCTGCCCTGGGGCCAGCACTGCCTGCCAGGGGAGAGCACCCCCTGCTGAGCCCCTGCCCTGCTTCCTGGCTCTCTTCCCTGCTTCGCCCAAGAGTTGACTGAGGACCAAGGTCACCACTGACCCATCCATTCCCTCCATCCTTCCCCACCTTGCCCGTGGCTTCTTCCCCCCCCTCAGCCCATCCACGTGGGGCAGGCGACATGCAGGCTGGGGCTGCCAGAGATGAGCTCACACGTGGCTGCCTGGGCCATTGGGCTGCTTCGCACCTAATGTGACCGGGCAGCTGGGGTGAAAGGGTTAATCCCAGTTTAGTTCATCTGGGGGATTAGGATTGGGGGGGAGGGGAGTGGGCAGGTTTATGGAAGTGCCGGGCCGCACGTGTCGCCGTCATTTGGCTAATACCAGCCAAGGCTGATGAGATCAGGTGGATTTAGGCCAGGACAGCTGTCCTCGCCCGCCGTGACCCTTCGCCTTGGCCTGCCGTGGAAACGTGCCATGCAAGGCCCCATGCATGTGGGGCAGGAGGGATGGGGGGATGGGGTTGCCTGCTGTCAAGGCAAGGGATGCCTCTTTGAAGGTCACGGTGGGCTGGTACGGACTGTGGGACCTGCGCGCTGGAAAGATGGTTGCCATTGTTAGCATATTGCCGGCAGGTCGGGAATATAGCTGCTGTTATTCACAAATATGGCAGCCGTTGTTAACAGTATGTCTACAGTTCACAATATCACCGCTGTTAGCAACATGGCCACTGTTAGTGACAATATGGCTAGCATATTGGCAATATGGCCATTGTTAACAATATGTCTACTGTTCACAATCTGGCCGCAGTTCTTAACCATATGGCCACTGCTGTTTGCAATATGGCTGCCATTCACAATATGGCCACCGTTCGCAATATGGCCACCGTTGTTCGCAATATGGCTGCCATTTGCAATATGGCCACTGTTGTTAACAAAATGGGGGCCGTTGTTGACGACAGGGTCGTCATTAACGACCATACTGCTGGCATGGTGACAATATGGCAGTGGTTCTCAAATTTTTGTACTGGTGACCCCTTTCACATAGCAAGCCTCTGAGTGCGACCCCCCCTTATAAATTCAAAACACATTTTTATATATTTAACACCATTAGAAATGCTGGAGGAAAAGTGGGTTTTGGGGTGGAGGCTGACAGCTCGCGACCCCCCATGTAATAATCCACGACCCCCTGAGGGGTCCCGACCCCCAGTTTGAGAACCCCTGAAATATGGCCATCACTGGGGGGAGCAGGGCTGGCCATAAATGATGCAACATGCTTTTCTGGTGATTTTCAAGAGCCACCCACCCCTTGTAATGCTTTGCGATGCTGAAACAAACTCGCAAAAGTCAGGACCCACCCACTAAATGTTGTGTCATTTATTCACAGTCCCTTGGGAATTGGCCACCAAAGTTAAGAATATGGCCACCATTGTTAGCAATATGGCTGCCATTCGTGACAATATGGCTGGTGGCCACCGTCGTTAATAATATGGCTGCCGTTGTTGGCAATACAGCTGCTGTGGTTGGTGCTGTGGTCACTGTTGACATCAAGATGGTCTCCATCAGCCATAAGATGGATGGTCCTAGCTGCAAGAAGTCCACCACTGGAAGTAGGGTGGTTGCCACTGACAACAAGAGGACTGCCCCTGGCAGTAAGATGGGTAGCAAGACAGTACAGTACACCTCACTCCCCTCCCAGAGCCAGGGAGAGAACCCAGGCATCCTGGCTCCCAGCCCCACCCCCCTGCTCTAACCACTAGCCCCCACTCCCTTCCCAGAGCTGGGGAAAGAACCCAGGAGTCCTGGCTCCCAGCTCCCCCACTTTCTGTCTCTCATTCTGACACCTGTCTCCTCTCTCTTCCAGGTGCACTGTTCCCCATAGCTCCGGCGGCAGCGACCTCTCCTCCCGTGATGTCGGGCGCAGTGGCTGGACCCTTTTCCACCCGAGCCTCCAGGGCCTGGCCCCCAAGGGGCTAAAGAGCCCGGCGCCCTCTCCCCACATTGTGGCTGCCCCCCGGCTCCCTTGAGCCATGCCTCCCGCCTGGTTTGGCTTCCACAGGTTCCTGCTGCGCCTCTCCAACCACCCCAGGTGGGGACGGCGGCGGCCCCAGGCTCCCCTGCTCTGGCTCCTGCTCCTGGGCTGGCCCGCCTGGGTCCAGCCGGCCACCTTCAAGGTGGGGGTGATGGGGCCCTGGACCTGTGACCCCATCTTCGCTCAGGCCTTGCCCGAGGTGGCTGCCCAGCTGGCCGTTGGGCGGCTCAACAGAGATCCCACCATGAACCAGGGCTACTGGTTTGACTACGTGCTGCTGAACGAGGAGTGCCAGACCAGCCAGGTGTTGGTGGCCTTGGTCAATGCCGAGCGTTACGCCTCGGGCTTCGTGGGGCCACTCAACCCGGGGGCCTGCGGGGCGGCCGGGCCGCTGGGCCGGGCCTGGAACAAGCCTGTCTTCTCCTGGGCCTGCCTGAACGGGGACGCCGAGGTGGAGCGGTGGGGCACCTTTGCCCGGCCCCTGCCCCAGGCCTCGTCCGTCCTCTACGCTGTCCTCAAGTTCTTCTGCTGGGCCCACGTGGCCGTGGTCACCTCCCGGCAGGACCTGTGGGTAGAGGTGGGGCAGGGCCTGGCCAGCTCCCTGCGTGAGTTTGGCTTGCCCGTGGGCGTGGTGACCACCATGGAGCCCGGGGCCGATGGGGCCCGGAATGCCCTGCGGAAGGTGCAGAGGGCCGACAATGTCAGAGGTACGCTGGCAGGGGAGGGGCAGGACTCCTGGGATCTCAACCTGGCTCTGGGAGGGGCGTGGGGGTCTAGTGGTTAGAGCAGAGGAGCCAGGATTCCTGGGTCGGGAATGGCTGGGAGCTGAAACTGGACAAATTCAGACAAGAACTAAGGGGGCCACGTTGCCCTGGGAGGGGGATCAGCTGTTGGGAATGGGCCCCCAGGGAGGGAGCCTGCCCCATCACTGGGAGACTTTCAAGGCTATGGGGACACACTGGCTGAGCTGGAAGCTGTGGGTTCAACAGTGGGAGGGCTCAGTGAGGTCTTCTGCACTCTGGCCAGTCCTGCTGGACCTGCTGGCCCGGAGATGTGTAAATTTACCAGGGGCTGGGTGCCTAGATAGAGAGAGAAGATGGATGTGGGTGTAGGGGGATGGACGTACAGAGAGATGCAGGGGTGATGGATAGATAAATTCATAAGAATGTTTGTATGGGGATGGATGGATAGAGAGGCATGGGGAGGGATGGATGGAGAATGGAGTGTGTGGAGATGGATGCACGGACAGACAGAGAGGTGTGTGGGGGGATGGATGGATGGATGGATGGACAGATGGAGAGGTGTGTGGGGTGGATGGATGGATAGATGGAGAGGTGTGGGTGGGGGGGATGGATGGATGGATGGACAGACCGAGAGGCGTGTGTGGGAATGGATGGATGGACAGATGGAGAGGCATGGGGGATGGTTGGATGGGCAGACGGAGAGGTGTGTGTGTTGGGTGGATGGATGGGGCCTGTGAGGGATGGATGGCTACATGGAGAGGTTTGTGGGGCGGGGTAGATGGATGGATGAACAGACGGAGAGGCATGTGGGGTGGCTGGCTGGATGGATGGTGCCTGTGGGGGATGGATGGACACATGGAGAGGTGTGGGGGGAATGTATGGATGGACAGACGGAGAGGTGTGCGGGGGATGGATGGATGGACAGACGGAGAGGCGTGTGGGGGGGGATGGATGGACACATGGAGAGGTGTGGGGGGATGGATGGATGGACAGATGGAGAGGTGTGTGCGTTGGATGGATGCATGGGGCCTGTGGGGCATGGATGGACACATGGAGAGGTGTGTGGGGATGGATGGAGAGACAGAGGCATGGGGGGAATAGAGGAGTGTGCGGGGATGGGTGGTCAGAGGACCCTGTGGGGTGATGGGTGGAACCCCGATGTCCTGGTGCAAGGGGAAGCCTGATCCCAAGCCGAGGAGGGCTGGGGGCCAGCCCCGCCCACCGCTCTCACTTGGGTGCTTTTCAGCCTTCCGTTGTGTCTTCCTCCCCTCCCCTTCTGCCTGATGTCCCCTTGCCCCCCATGCCCTCCGCCCCCCACAGTGGTGGTGATGTGCATGCACTCGGTGCTGCTGGGTGGGGAGGAGCAGCGCCTTCTGTTGGAGAAGGCCGAGGACCTGCGCATGACGGACGGCACCTTCGTCTTCATTCCTTACGATGCGCTGATGTACAGCCTGCCCTACCGCCGGACTCCCTACCCTGTACTGGGTAACAACACCAAGCTGCGGCTGGCCTACGACGCCGTGCTCACCGTCACAATCGACTCCCCTGAGCGCGGCTTCCGCGAGGCTTTCCAGGACGCCCAGCAGGCGCACGAGCTGCCGGCTCACCTGGACCCCACGCAGGTGGGCACCAGACACAGAGGGCACAAGCCATAGGGTGCTGGGCGTGACCCTGGGATGGGTAGAGAGGTAGGGGGTGTTGGGACCATGGCCAATGTGGAGGCGGGAGGATTGAGCCAATTGAGGCACGAGATGGATATGGCCTTGAGCCAATGAGAAGAGGGGAGGATAGGGATACAGTAGGTGCACAGCTGTGGCCAATGGCAAGACAGAAAGAGATGGCTGTGGCCAATGCAGAGTTGGAAGGTGCACACGGGTGGCCAATGGGGAGGTGGGATGGAGGTGCCCAGCCATGGCCATTGGGGAGGTGGGATGGAGGTGCACAGGGGTGGCCAATGGGGAGGTGGAATGGACATGCACACATGTGACCAATGGGGAAACAGCAGGAAAATGAAAGCAGGAAAGTTGGCTGATGTGCAGCCGTGGCCAATAGGGAGGTAGACAGGAGTGGCGTGGCCAATGCGGAGTCAACTGGCGCCCAGCTGTGGCCAATGAGGATACAGCACTGTTGGGATGCTGGAGGGTGTGTGCCAAGACCCACAACCTGCCCTCGCTCCCCCTGACCCCGCTCCCCCTCTGCCCCCAGGTGCACCCACTCTTTGGCACCATCTACAACTCCATCTACTACCTGGCCAAGGCGGTGGAGCGCACTCGGCAGGCCAGCCGCTGGGTGATGGGCTCCAGCATCGCCGAGCATGCCCGGGACTTCCAACTGGATGGCTTCTGCCAGCCGCTGGCGGCCGACGAGGACGGCGACCCCATGGTGAGCTACATCATCCTTGACACAGATGGCAAAGGCAACCGCCTCTGGCCCACCTACAGCGTGGCCACAGGGCCCGAGGGGCTGCGCTACGTGGGGCACGCCATCCACTGGCCCCACAGCGCCAGCCCCAGCACCGACTCGAGCTGCTGGTTCGACCCAACGTCCATCTGTTCCGGGGGTGAGCGCTCGCTGTCTGGCCATCTATCTTCCGGCCTCCCGATGTGTCCCTCCCTGTACGCATCTGGTCTGTCTTTCTGTCTAGCCAGATATCCACCCCCGTGCATGCCCACCTATCTGTCTGTCTGTCCAGCCATCTGTCCACACGTGCACCCATCCATCTGTCTGTCCAGCCATCTGTCCCGACGTGCACCCATCCACCCCTCCGTCCATCCCTGCATGCACCTATCAGCCCATCCGTCCATCCCCATGCGCACCCATCCACTTATCTGTCCATCCCCACGCGCAACCATCCACCTGTCCATCCAGCCATCTGTCCCCATGTGCACCTATCCCCCGGTCCATCCAGTCATCCTTCCCTACATGCAGCCATCCATCCATCCATCCTGCAATCCTTCCCTACGTACACCCATCCATCCTTCTGTCCAGCCATCCGTCCCCACGAGCACACATCCGTCCATCCATCCATCCATCTGTCCCCATGCACACCCATCCGTCCATCCATCCCCATGTGCTCCTGTCCACCTGTCCGTCCAGCCATCCATCCCCACACGCACCCATCCATCCGTCCATCTGTCCCCATGCACCCCAATTCAACCATCCATCCAGCTATCCATGTGCCTTTTGTCCAGCCATCTGTCCCCACACACAAGCATCTGCCCGTCCTTCCAGCCTTTCATCCACACTTGCCCTCATCCAACCATCCTTCCAGCCATCCATCCCCATGCGCATCCATCTGCCTGTCCATCCAGCCATTCATCCACGTGCCCCCCAATCCAACCGTCCGTCCATCCATCCATCTCCATGTGCACCCATGCACCTTTCATCCAGCCATCCGTCCCCATGCACAAGCATCTGCCCGTCCGTCCAGCCATCCATCCCCATGTGCACCCATCCACCTGTCCATCTATCCATCCGTCCCCGTTCGTCTATCTATCCGTTCTTACGTGCACCACCCCCTCATCCATTCAGCCATCCGTACCCACACGCACCAACCTACCTGTCCGTCCAGCCATCTGTCCCCACGCGCCCCCTTCCACCCGTTCATCCAGCCATCTGTCCCCATGCACCCTGTAATGATGCTCGCTTTGGTGGGACCCAACTGAGAGTACCAATTCAGGACAAATCGCTTAAAGCAGGGCAGTTACAGTCCAAGCAATTCCCTTAGACACTCCAGTTTCCCAGTATCACCACCAGTGCCACTCGTTATGGGAATGAATGGTTATGAAAACCAATACCCCAGTAAAAGAAAAAGATTCTCCTGATCCCAAAGGACCAAGCCCCAGACCCAGGTCAATATACAAGTCAGATCTTACCCACAAATCACGCTGTTGCCAGTCCTTTAGAATCTAAAATCTAAAGATTTATTCATAAAAGGAAAAAGATATAGATGAGAGCTAGAATTGGTTAAATGAAATCAATTACATACAGTAATGGCAAAGTTCTTGGTTCAGGCTTGTAGCAGTGATGGAATAAGCTGCAGGTTCAAATCAAGTCTCTGGAGTCCATCCACAGCTGGGATGGGTCATTCAGTCCTTTGTTCAGAGCTTCAGTTTGTAGCAAAGTCCCTCCAGAGGTAAGAAGCAGGATTGGAGACAAGATGGAGGAGACGCAGCAGCCTTTTATATCCTCTGTCCTGTGGACGATCACAGCAGCAAGATGGAGCCTGGAGTCACATGGGCAAGTCACATGTCCATGCATGACTCAGTTTGCAGGCTGACACCATTGTTTACATGTTAGTTTGAATGTTCCCAGGAAAGCTCAGATGTGGATTGGCGTCTCCCAAAGTCCATTGTCAGTTAAGTGTTTCTTGATTGGGCACTTATTGAGAATAGTCCCTTCTCAAGAAGCTGACCAAATGTTTCACTGAGGCTACTTAGAATCAAAACACATTGATATACAAGTACATAGCCAATATTCATAACTTTAACTACAAAAATGCTACACACATACAGATAGCATAATCATAATCAGCAAATTATAACCTTTCCATAGACACCTTACACGACAACCTTTGTACAATATTTGCTGCAAATATATAACAGTGGTTGCAACAATGATCTATATGGTCACAGGTTATGTCAATAATGTCACATGCCCCCTTCTGCCCGTTCATCCAACCGTCTGTCCCCACATGCACCCGTACACCCATCCATTCCCACGGGCACCCATGAGCCCGTCCGTCCAGCCATCTGTCACCATGCGCCCCCACCCGCCTACACATCTGTCCAGCCATCTGTCCGTCCCCATGCGCACCCAACTGTCCATCTTTCCAGCCATCTGTCTGTCTCCAGCCATCTGTCTGTCTGTCCAGCCATCTGTCCCCACGTGCTCCCATCTCCCATCTGTCCAGCCATCTGTCTCCACGTGCACCTTCCCAACCACCTCTGCACCCACCTGTCCTTTTATCCATCCGTTCTCAAGTGCATCCACCCATCCGTCTGTCCATCCATCCCTCTGCATGCACACCCATCCACTCATCCATCCGTCTATCTTCACATACATCCAACTGTCCATCCACCCATCCCCACACACAGCCACCCATCCATCCTCACGTATACCCACCCACCCGTCTGTCCGTCCATCCACCTGTCTATCCATCTATCCCCATGTGCATTCACCCGACAACCTCCCATCCATCTCCCGTGCACCCACCCATCCATCCACCTCCCTCCCCACATGCACTCTCCAGTCTGTTTGTCCATCCATCCCTCCATCCATCCCTCTGCATGCACACCCATCCATCCATGCATCCATCTGTCCATCCATCCATCCACATGCACCCCCCATCTGTCTGTCCACCCATCGATCCATCCATCTGTCCCATGCACATCTACCCATCTGTTCATCCATCCACCCATCCCCACATGCACCCACCTATCTGTCCATCCATTCACTCACTCACTCACCCATCCATCCATCCATCTGTCTGTCCCGCCCTCCCGACACCCACCCATCTGTCTGTCCATCCACCCACCTCTCCGTCCAATCACGCATCCCCACGCATTTCCACCCATTTCCATACACGCGTCAAACTGTCGGTCTCTGTCCAATTCCTGTTCATGGCGAAGGACTTTATTGGTGGCAATGTTGAATCCTGGCACTTCCTGTTGTGGACTTGTTAATACATTGGAGCCCATATTGGATCCTGGCACTTCCCGCTGTGCACTAAGAATGCAATGGAATGGCTATTTTACTTTGAGCTGACCTTTATTGGCTGGGCACAGAGCCCCCTCCCCTGTGTGTTATAGAGCCTATACTGCTCCTATTCCTGGAGATTTCCTTTGGCTGGAGCCTGTGTTTTTGGAGCAGGTTACTCTGCACCAACCGGGAATTCCTCAGCTGGTCATGGATTTGCCCAGTTTGATGCTTGACAGTTGCCCTGGGATGTCCTTGCTCGGGTCTGGAGCTTTAATTATCCCATGACCACTTGAGCATGTGGCCAATAGTCAGAGAATTCCCTTCCCCTGCCCTCCTTCCATCCGTGGGGTGGTGGGGAGTGACGGGGTGTCCTTTTGGGACATAGGAGGGGAAAGAAGAGGAGTTCTGCTGAGGGGAAAGGGGGAAAGAGGAGGGGTCCGTATGGGTGAGATTGAAGGAGACGAGGAGAATACTTTTGGGGGTATTGGAACTGGGAAAAAAAGAGGGCTGGGACACAGGAAACCCCTTGTAGGGGATCGCGGGGGGCAGGAGAAACGGGGGCATTCCTGTGTGGGTTTCAGGGGGAGAGGGAGGGCTGATCCTGAGTGGGGGTGGGGGAGCTGGAGTCTCTCCCGCCCTCCATTGCTAACCCCGCCCCTGCTCTCCCTCCCCTGTAGGGGTGGACCCCAGCTTCATCCTGCTCCTGTTCATCCTGGTTTCCAGCTTGATCGTTGGGGGAACGATTCTTGCTTACTACATCAGGTGAGTGCCAGGGACCCCCAGGAGCAGCTCGCCCGGCAGAGCTGGAGTGGGCAACTTCCTGCTATGGACTAATAGTGTCATTGACGGCCATGTTGGACCCTGGCCCATCCCATTGTGGGATCATGGCTGTGCTGGTGGCCATGTTGGATCCAGCCCATCCTGCCATGGTCTGATGACTTAATTGGTAGCCATATTGGATCCTTGTTGCTTATCACTAACTATGGGCTAATGACCGTATTGACAACTGTGCAGTCTCCTGGCTTTTCTTGGGACTGACAGGCAGAGGTTGCTCGGGGGAGGCCCCACATTCATGCCTGCTGCCCGACTAGCTCCATAGACTCCCCCTTTTAATTAATCCTGGCGGGGGAGGTCGTCTGGTGTTTCCATGCCTCAGTGCCCAGCATGGGAAGTAGCCCAAGTGAGGTCCCCCCATTTCCCAAGGTGGGCTCCCCCCATCCTTTCCCAGCAGTCAGGGGGAAGGTGCAATGCCCCCCCACACTTCGGGGCTTGCTCCCCATGTCTCTGTATTTCCACGCCCTGCAGGCGCCGGATCCTGCACGCCCAGCTGATGAAGGGGCCCAACAAGATCATTCTGACCATGGACGACTTGACCTTCATCCACACCCAGAGCAGCAACAAAGTAAGAGGCAGAGCAGGGGGGCAAAGGATGGTGGGGGGGAGCCCCACTGGGGCCAAGGAGGCAGGGGCCATCCAGGGTGATGTGTGGGGCAGAACTGGGGAAGTGGGTCTTAGGAAGGGGTTCAGGATGGTGGGGTGAAGTGGAAGGAGGTTGACGAGGAGGGTTGGATGTCAGGTTGGACAGCCGTGGTGGGGTAGAGGGGCTGGGGGTATTAGACTTGCTTCCTGGGGTCACAGACATGCTTCAGGGGTCAGAGACATTGGACAGTGGTGCCCCCAGGATCAGAGGGAGAGACTCCCTCAGGACTGGGGGCCTGGGGTCAGAGATGCCAACTGGGGGTCATGCTCCCTGGAGGGGTTCACAGGGGCACACCCTAGAGGTCAGGGGTCAGAGATGCCAATGGGAGTTCATTGGGCGGAAGGGATCTGGGGTCAGAGGTTGGGGGTCAGAGCCCCCCTCCACCCCTAGAGCCAGCCTAATGCTCTGCCCCCTTGTCCCGGCAGAAGATGGACGACAGCCGCACCAGCCTGGTGGGGAAGAGCGTCTCCGACATGAGGAGCTTCAAGAGCCTGGCAGCTGCCCCCGACAACACCAACGTGGCTGTCGCTGAGGTAACCTTCCCCCAGCACCCCCTCTCCAGTGCCCCCTCCCTCTGCACTGGCTCTAGGGTACAGACCCCCCACCGGGCAAATACCCCCTGGGTGCTTCCCCCAGGGCATAGACCCCCCCACTGGGTAAATGCCCCCTGGGCACTGCCCCCAGGGCACAGACCCCTCCACCGGGTAAATACCCCCTGGGCACTGCCCCCAGGGCACAGACCCCCCCACCGGGTAAATATCCCCTGGGCACTGCCCCCAGGGCACAGATCCCCCACTGAGTAAATACCCCCTGGGCACTGCTCCCAGGGCACAGACCCCCCCACTGGGTAAATGCCCCCTTGGAACTGCCCCCAGGGCACAGACCCCTCCACCGGGTAAATACCCCCTGGGCACTGCCCCCAGGGCACAGACCCCCCCACTTGGTAAATATCCCCTGGGCACTGCCCCTGTGTGCCCCCACCAGGTCAATACTCCCTGAGCACTTCCCCCAGGTGTCCCCACCAGGTAAATACCCCTTGGGAACTGCCCCCTGGGTGCCCCTACCAGGTAAATACCCCCAGGCATTGTCCCCCACTGGGTAAGTACCCCAGGACACCCAGGTAAATACCCCTTCCTGGGTAAATACCCCCTGGGTAAGTATCCGCCTGGGCTTCACTCCCTCCATGCCTCTTGGGGATGGCTCTGCCCACTGCCCCTGGCCATGCAAGCCCCCTGGCACATCTGTGCTTCCCACTCCCCAGCTGCCATCCTCCGAGCGAATCTCCACTGCCTCCCGGTGCCCTGCTGGCATGTGAACCCTCCCCCCCCAGTGCCAGCCACCACCTCCTTTGCCCGGCCCAACGGGATCCCCCCTTGCTCCTCCACCTCCACCCCCTTCCCCTGCCCCACCAGCATTCGGGGCACCCCCTGCCCGTGCTTCTCTCTCCCCCACACCCTGCCAGGCCACGTGATTGACAGCTGCTTCCTGCCATCCCTAGGGAGATGAGAAGCAAAAATGCAACAGCCACGTCCCCTTCCTCCTCCTTTTGTTTAACAACCAAGGGCTAGTGGCAGCCGTGCAGGTAAGCGGCCAAAGGCTCCAGGTGTTGCCTTTGGGCTCCCGCGTCCTCCCCCTCTGCTTCTTCCCTTCCTCCCCCCCGGGTTTCGCTCCTCTCCCAAGGACAGGAGGGAAAGCAGCGGCTATGGCACCCGTTAGCCGCCCCCCATTCCCCACCGCCTGGAGTTGAGTCGGTAATGCCACCACTGGGCCTGGGTCCAATTCCCTCATTGGCCGCATTGCCTGCCCATTGGATCCACCTGTCACGGGGGGACGGACGGACTCCCCCTTCCCAGGGGAGTGTATTTTGATTTTTTTTAATGGCGCAAAAAGCGAGAATTTCTCCCTGCGATGCACACAGCACGCAGTAGAGGACACCATGGGGAAGGGGGAGTGTTTCTTACTATTGGTGTTACGGGGACAGCTACTGCTCACCGGGGTCCTGTCATGCTGGGCATTGCCCAGACCCCAGTTGAGGTCCGGGCCCTGTCGTGCCAGGCGCTGCCCGGACCCAGACCCAGATCCAGGCCCTGTCATGCCAGGCGCTGCCTGGATCCTGACCGAGATCTGGGCCCATCATGCCAGGCGCTGCCTGGACCCAGACCCAGATCAGGGCCCTGTTGGGCCAGGTGGTGCCCGGATCCCAACCGAGATCTGGGCTGTGATCCTCCCATAATGATCTCCACTCCAGGAGCTCACGCCACCAACATTGCAACCCTCATGAGCCCAAATTCCGCAGCTATTGACCCATCAGCCAGGGGGGTCTCCTCAACGCTGATTCAATTTCCTCTCGCCAGGCAGCAGCGTTTGGGCACGGAGTGACAATGTGGAGTTTCTCCCCCCCCGCACCTCCAGGAGCTGAACTTTTAGCCTCTGGCAAATCTCTCAGAGATTTCCCAGCTCTGAGGTGGGAATAGTGGGATTCCCAGCCACAATTCCCCATGGGGTACTCTCTGAACACTGGGGGGTGACTCCTTGCTTCCCACTAGTGGCCAGTCCGGTGATGGCAATGGGTGAATTTCTGACTGCCGCTGTCCAAATTGCCCTGCTCCTTCCATGCCAAGCGCCAGGTTTTTATATCTATTCTTTGACTGGAGGCCTCAAATCAACCCCATGTGGTATCCTTGGCAGAAAAACCCCATGGGAAGAGGACACCCCATCCTGCTTTGCAGCTCCAGGAGAAAGTTCACAGGGTTGGAGGCTAGATGTGTTCGACTGCCTGCATGTGACACAATTTCTCCCTGTGCTGAGCCCAACGACCCGTTACTTAGCCATAAAGAATGGGAGGGTTTTGAAACCCTGCAATGACACCCCCCCCCCACTGGGGCCCATGATCCTTGAACCCTGGCTCTAACACTTTGGGCTTTCTTACCATTGGCATCGAAGTTTGGCACCATCGGCCATTTGAATTTTTTTTATGTTTGAATAGGGGGTATGTTGCGTGCTTGTGCTTTGATACAGTTGTTTGTTTAGAGAAAAAGGTTGAAAGAATGAAGTGAGAGAACTTAAAGTTTAAAAAAAGAATCAACTTTTTTTTTCAAAATGGCCGACGGTGCCAAACTTCGACACAGGGGACAGAGGGCAGGATATAAGCCCTAAATGGGATGTGGAAACATGTCAAAAATACATAGTGATGAATGCTATTGAGCCACATACTACTGACCACCCTCCCCTCCCCCCGCCTCCGAAAGCAGCTCTGGTCTTTTAGGTCCTGAGGCCCCGATCCTATCAATGGATCTGCCCCACGCAGGATTGGTGTTTTCTGCTCCGATTCTGGCCACACATCCATCCGAGTGGGACTTTCAGAGCTGAGTCCATGCCAAAGTGCTCTGGTGAATCGGGGAGTTTTGAATCGAGCTGGTCAGAAATTGATTTTCTGTCTTGCAATTTTATTTTTTTGAGACTTTTTTTGGGGGAAAAAAATCCAACAAAATTTATTTTTGGGGAGGGGGGGACATTTTGAACCTTCAGAATTTCAGGGTCTTTTTGTGCGAAACCCAATTCTGAAATAGATTTTGCTTCCGCTGGAAGTCTCTTATCCCAAGGAATTCCAACATTTTGTTCATCTCAATCTGAATTTTTTGAATGGTTGGTTTGAATTCTCTTTGACTATCGAGTAATGAAAAGTCATTTTACAATGGAAAAAACCCACCCAAACGTTGCACTCCCAAATTGGACGTTTGTCACCCTTTTGGAACTCCCCTCCCCCCCAACCCCTTCCCCAAATTTTTGAAAGAAATTTTGTCAGAATTGATGCAAAAAATTTTGATGTGGCCCAAACGGCGTCTGCTAATGGGAAACTTTTTTGCTGAGAATTTTCCTACTGCCTCTACTGGGGGGAGATCAACAAAGGCCTGTGAAATGAGGGGATGTGAGAGGGAAACCTTAGCCTGGTGCAAACCTTGGCCCCCCCCCCATGAATCATAGCCCCTGTAGCAACTGGTGGGACGGTGCCATAGCTGGCTGAGTGGCTGCCTGCTCACATCAGGTTTGTTCTCTTTCTGGCTGGGGTGGGCAATCATGGGCCTGGCTTTCCCCAGCCAAGGACGAAGGCATGAGGCCACAGCTGCAGGATACAGCAATTTTGATGGTGGGTCTTAGCCAGCTGGGAGGGGCAACTAGCAACTCAACCCGCTTCTGCCATCCCCATCTCCAGCCCAAGCCCCCCGGGCCAGGTGCCATCTCTGCTCGGGGGTGGAGGGGGTGGGGGTGAAAAAGGAGGATGCATTTTTTAAAGCTTTGGCACTAAACAATGAGTAGCCTTGTGCCTGGTGGTTAGAAGGGGAATGGCTGGGAGTTATGACTCCTGGGTTCTCTCCCTGGCTCTGGGAGGGGAGTGGGGTCTGGTGGGTTAGAGTGGGGGAAGCTGGGAGCCAGGACTCCTGGGTTCTCTCCCTGGCTCTGGGAGGGGAGTGGGGTCTGGTGGGTTAGAGTGGGGGAGGCTGGGAGCCAGGACTCCTGGATTCTCTCCCCGGCTGTGGGAGGGGAGTGGGGTCTGGTGGTTAGAGTGGGGGGCTGGACATCAGGGACTGACCCCAGAGCCTGATGCAGTGAGGGATAAAGAACCAAAGACCTGGTGCTGAAAATGTAGTGGGCAGCTCCCCTTCCCACCCCCATGCTTGCAGCATCTCTGCTGTCCTCTCCCCACCATTGGGAAGACCAGCTTTCCCTGCCCTCCCCACTGGATGCCCCCGGAGGCCATGCTGGTGCCAGCCGGCTGGCGTGAGATGGGGCGGGGTGTCGCTGGCTTCTAAACCTGCTATTGTTTGTTGCAAATCTGGCTGGTTCTGATCCCTGCACTGGTGTGGCTGGCTGCTGGAATCCGCCACTTGTCTGGCTCTGGGATTACCGGACTGCCCTTCTGTCTCATCCCCTAGGGCGACTGGGTTTGGCTGAAGAAGTTCCCAGGGGAAAAGCACACAGAGATCAAGCCGGCCACCAAAACCAGCTTCTGCAAGGTGAGTGAGAATGGCAGTGGGCGTGTCACTGTAATGGCTGCTCTGAGACACAGGAAGCATTCCCCTGCCTGGCCACTGGGTATCACTGCTGCTCCGGGGGGCTGCGATAGACCCTGTGCATTCCCCTGCCTGGCCACTGGGTGTCACTGCTGCTCCGGGGGGCTGCGATAGACGCTGTGCATTCCCCTCCCTGGCCATTGGCTTTCCCTGTCTCCCCCGCCTCCAGCTCCGGGACCTCAGGCATGAGAATGTGAACCTGTTCCTGGGGTTCTTCTATGACTGTGGGGTGTTCGCCATTGTCTCGGAGCACTGCTCCCGTGGCAGCCTGGAGGACCTCATCCGCAACGAGGACATGAAGCTCGACTGGATGTTCAAGTCCTCCCTGCTCATCGACCTCATCAAGGTACAGCCAGGAGGAAGGGGGCGGGACAGGGCTGGGATCCTGCCTTGGGGTCTGAGGCAGGAGGTGGGAATCAGGCCTGGTGGGGGAGGATACTGGGGGATCCACTGGTGAGTGAATTTAAGGACATGGGGTATCAGCTAGGAGAGATGCGCAAGTGGGGGTGGGGGAAATAGATCCACTTTCAGAGATCACCACCCAGAGGGGATCCTGTTCAGATGACAGATCTGCAGAGAGGCCTGGGAGATCCACTTTCAGGGATCACCAAGCTGGCCAGGATCCACTGATATGTGGCAGATCTGATGGGGTGGGCAGGGGAATCCAGCTGCATGAATTGATGGCCAGGATCTGCTGTTCATTGGGCATGGGGGGGGGATCCACTTGCAAGATGGCTAGCCAGTGGGGATCCTGTGATGCCAAGTATCTGCTGGGAGCTCAGGGTTCCACTGCCAGAGATCAGCTGCCAAAGTGGATCCCATCACACAGGGAAGGTCTGCTGGTAGGGTGGGGTCCAGCTGTGTTTGGAGGGGATCTATTTTCAGGTGACGCTGGCTGGAAGGTTGCAGGGAGATCCATTTGAAGAGTGAGCCTGCTTCTGCTTCAGGAAGGGATCCCTCTCGCACAGAGTGCTAAGCAGAGGGGATCTGCTGGGATCTTGCAGGATCCTGGCAGAGGGGATCCATTCACATTCAGCCCCGGCTTCAGGAAGGGCTCCTGATGCCCAAAGCGCCAGGTGGAGGAGATCTGCTGGAAGGTCCATGGGAATCCATTCACAGCAGGGGAAGGGGATCTACTCCAGGGCTGGGAGGCTGGATAGGATTCACTCCCAGACTGTGCTAGTTGGTAGGGCTGGGGGATCCACTGGGCTAACCAACCACTGGCCAGAGAGGTCTACTCAGCGAGAGGATCAAAGGGATCCAGTGGATCGATCTTCTGGCTGGGGATCCACTGGTACAACACACTGACTGGGCAAGGATTCCAATGGATAGTTGAACTGATTGGAGTGGAGGAATCCACTGAATCAAAACAGGGTTAATCTGTGATCCACTGGCACAACACACCGGGAAAGATGTTAACTGGATAGATCAATTGGCATTGCCAGAGTGATCCACTGAATCATTCATGCAGCTGATTAGGGAATCCATTGGGATCTATTGGTTAGACACACTCAGGGAACCCAGTCAGTAGATCTAGTGATGACAAGGGTCTACTGGATCAGCCAGGTGCTGGTCAGGGGCCCACTGGGATACACTGGCCAAAAAAACTGTTCAGGGGATCCACTGGATAGATCAACTGGTTGGGGCAGATGGATTTATCGGACCAATCTGGGGGCAGATTGGGCATCCAGTTGACCTACTGGTTCAATGCATCGATCAGAGAGGAAATCCACTGGACTAATTAATCGATCGAGCTGGTGGATCCACTGGATCACTTAGGCACAAGAGCCCAGTCACCCACAAAGAACATAAGATCCATTCAGTCCTGGGTCAGCCAGAGGGATCCACTCCCTTGACCTGTAATCAGGACCAGAGATTCCCTGGGACCTTCTGATCCAAATAAACCGAGGAGCAAACTCCCTGGTTTGGTTGGAGGGATCCACTGGATCTCCCACATGGCCAATTGGGGCTGTCACACAATCAGAGCGGATCCCGGAGCTGTCGGCAGCCCTGGGGACCAGCCGGGGGTGGGGAAAGTTGTACTTATCCCCGTCTCTCTCCCTCCTCCCCCTGCAGGGGATGAAGTACCTCCATCACCGGGACGTGGTCCATGGACGGCTGAAATCACGGAACTGCGTGGTGGATGGGCGCTTTGTGCTGAAGGTGACGGACCACGGCTACAACGAGCTCCTGGAGGCCCAGAAGATCCCACATGACCCACCCAGGCCTGAAGGTGACACCCTGGGGGAGCGTCTGGGCAGGGGAAGGGGGCAGAGCTGGGGCCCATGTGGGTGGAGGAGGGGCAGGATGGAGGGGTTGTCGTGTCCAGGGGATGGGGGGCTATAGGTGACTGAGCCAGCCCTTCTTGTTGTTGTCCCCAGAGCGGTTCTGGACGGCGCCGGAGCTGCTGCGGGACCCAACGCTGGAGCGCAAGGGCACCTTCCGTGGGGATATCTACAGCATTTCCATCATCATGCAGGAGGTGATCTGCCGCAGCGCCCCCTACTGCATGCTGGACATGCCGGCCGATGGTACGGGGGGAGGGACTGTGCCCCCATCTCCTCCAGCTCCTGCCTCCCTGCTCTGCCAGTGCCCCTCACTCCCGACCTGCAGCCCCCTGACAGCATAGCCCTGCAATCCCCAGCTCTGCCAGTGCCCCTCACTCCTGACCCGCAACCCCTGCTAGCCCAGCCCTGCCCTGCCCCCCAGCTCTGCCGGTTCCCCTCATTCCCGACCTGCATCCCCCTGCTAGCCAAGCTCTGGGCTGCCCCCAAGCTCCAGCTGGGCAGTAGGTGGAGGCAGAGCAGGGCGGCAGGCGCCTGTGGTGACCATGGGTCTCCTCTCATGGGCAGAGATCATCCGGAAGGTGGAGAAGCCGCCCCCGCTGTGCCGTCCCTCAGTCTCAGTGGACCAGGCCCCGCTGGAGTGCATCCAGCTGATGAAGCAGTGCTGGAGCGAGCAGCCCGAGCGGCGGCCGACCATCGACCAGATCTTTGACCAGGTAGCGGGGTGGGTGGCCTGGCCCCATGGGGGATGGGGCACAGGGGATGAGCCAGTCCAGTAGGTTAGGGGCAGAAAGGAGGGTACCTTGGCTGGCCTTGCCCACCAGGAGCTGATTGGGGCGGGGGGGAGCATAGATACTTGAGCCAACAGGGAGCTAGGACGCTGGAAACAGGTGACATTTGGGTGCCAGCAATGTTGGAGCCAGTGCTCATGGGGAGCAGGGATGCTGGAACCAGAGTTGATAGGGAATGGGGATGCCGGAGCAGGTGCCTGGAGAGGAAGCAGAGATGCCGGAGCCAATAGGGGGCACTGGAGCCAGTGGTGATGGGGGAGCAGGGGCGCTGGAGCCGGTGAGGATGTTGGAGCCAGTGCCCATGAGGAGCAGGGATGTTGGAGCTAGAGTCGATAGGGAGTGGGGATGCTGGAGCAGGTGCCCAGAGAGGGAGCAGAGATGCTGGAGCCAATGGGGGGCGCCGGAGCCAGCAGTGATGGGGGAGCGGGGGCACTGGTGCCAGGTGGGAGCCGTCCCTCTCATGCCTCCCCCCCGCAGTTCAAGAACATCAACAAAGGCCGGAAGACCAACATCATCGACTCCATGCTGCGCATGCTGGAGCAGTACTCCAGCAACCTGGAGGACCTGATCCGGGAGCGGACGGAGGAGCTGGAGATCGAGAAGCAGAAGACGGACAAGCTGCTCACCCAGATGCTGCCACCGTGAGTCCCAGCTCGGAGGGGGAGGGAGCCTGGAGCCAGCCAGGCAGGGGGGTGGGGAACCCAGAGCCATACAGGACAGACTCACGAGGCCAGTGCAGCCATGCTTGGGGGGTCTGTACACCAGTCAGCCCCCCAAGTCCGCCCAGAGGCCGGCCCTCACCCAACTGGACACTCCCTGAATCCCCAGGCTGGCGGTACCCAGAGAAACAATGCGGGACGCGGCCACCGGGTTCTACCTGAGACTGGGGGCTGGGTGCGCAGGCTCTGGGGAGGTGGTGGGTGACCAGTTGGGGGGTCGGGGTCCATCCCAGCCCCGCTGATGCCCCCTGGTGATGCAGGTCGGTGGCACAGGCGCTGAAGATGGGGACTCCGGTGGAGCCTGAGTACTTCGAGGAGGTGACACTCTACTTCAGCGACATCGTGGGCTTCACCACCATCTCGGCCATGAGTGAGCCCATCGAGGTGGTGGACCTGCTCAATGACCTCTACACCCTCTTCGATGCCATCATCGGCTCCCACGATGTCTACAAGGTGCCTCCCCGGCCTGCGGGGCAGGGCTTGGCCTGGGGGGGAGGCAGGGAATTGACACAGGGGAAGATCTTGACATAGGGGAATGGGGGCCCCCGAGATGGGGGGCAGTGGTTGGGGGGGCAGGGGCCCTGACTTGGGGGTGGCCAAGATGGGGGGGCAGCCTGAGGGAGGTGGAGGTTGTGGGGGAGCAGGGATCCAGAGTCCAGTCATAGAAGGGGAGATCAGGAGGCCCCAGCATGGGGGTGGTAATTGGGGGCACCAGGGATTGGGGGCCCCCAAAATGGGGGGCAGTGGCTGGTAGCACAGGGGAGCAGGATCAGAGGGGCAAGGATGGGGGGCCCAGCCAGGGGCAGGTGGAGGTTGGGGGTGGGTTTTGGGGAGCCCAACACTGGGGGGGGGGGGGGGCGGGGATTGGGGGGGCAGGGACTCCATGCGGGAGGCGGTGGTGCTCCAGGGTGGAGTGCCCCACAGGGTGAGGACAGGGCTCCCCCTCTGACCTCGCCCCCCGGCAGGTGGAGACCATCGGAGATGCCTACATGGTGGCCTCAGGGCTGCCCCATCGGAACGGGAACCGGCACGCGGGTGAAATTGCCAACATGTCGCTGGACATCCTGAGCGCCGTCGGCTCCTTCCGCATGCGCCACATGCCCGACGTGCCCGTCCGCATCCGCATCGGCCTGCACTCCGGTATGACACGGGCAGGAGGGACACAGTGCCATGGCCATACCCCCTCCCTGTGCCCCCTGAGCCTTGGCCACGTCCCCTCCTCCATGGCCACACCCCATCCTCCATGGCCCTGCCCTCTCTGCGTGCCTCCTCCCCAAGCCATGGCCAGCCCCCTCTGTGTGTCTCCGCCACTTCATGATGGCTGTGCCCCTTATTCCTCTGCCCCCCCATGCCCCGGCTTGCCCCCATCTGGAGTTGTAGCATAATGGGGTCCTTCATTCCCGCCCAGGAACCCCTCCCTACCCCCACCCATGGAGAGGTTTTGGTGTCAGCAGTGGGATCCCAGTACTTCCTCTGGGGTTTACTTGACTGAGTGGTGGTGGGGAATCAGGGCTGCGGAGCTGCGGTGCCCCCCACAATCACCCTGTTGGATTGGGACTGGCTGGGCCCCCTTAGAGCAATGGGGTTCAGAGATAACTCCCCACTGGGATGTAGGGGGCACCTCCCCTCATCAGAGCAATGGGTTCAGGCTCTCTGCAATCTCAGGCAGCATCGCTGGGTCAGTCATGCCCAGGCCAGCACCCTGTAGCCTGTCCATCCGTCCATCCCACCATAACCCATCTCCCGGCCTGTCTCCCCACAGGGCCCTGCGTGGCTGGTGTGGTAGGGCTCACCATGCCCCGGTACTGCCTCTTCGGGGACACCGTCAACACCGCCTCCCGCATGGAGTCCACCGGCCTGCGTGAGTCCCCCCCTCATCCTCCGGCAGGGCCCGGGGCAGTGCTAGGGAGGGCGGGACAGAATCTCCTGGGGTGGCATCCAGGGGTGTTTGTACGAGGGGGGCAGGGGATGTGTGGACAGAGCAGAGGGTGGGGATTTTGTTTGGGGATTAGGGATGCTCACCACACATGTCCCGGGTGCTTTCCCCAGCTTACCGGATCCACGTGAACATCCGCACGGTCACCATCCTGCATTCACTGAAGGAGGGATTCAAACTGGACGTTCGGGGCAAGACGGAGCTCAAGGTAACGGTGCCCCTCACTCCTGATCCGCAGCCCCTGCTAGCCCAGCCCTGGGCTCCCCCCAGCTCTGCCGGTGCCCCTCACTCCTGACTTGCAGCCCCTGGCAGCCCAACCCTGTGCCCCCCAGCTCTGTCAGTGCCCCACACTCCCGACTTACAGCCCCCGCCACTCCAGCTCTGGGCTCACAGTCTCTCTCTCTCTCTCTTTGCTTTGCTGTAGGGCAAAGGCATAGAAGACACGTACTGGCTGGTGGGACGAGACGGATTCAACAAACCCATCCCCACGCCCCCCGACCTGCAGCCGGGGTAAGAGCCTCATGGGCCTGGAGCCCCCTCTGACCTCCACGGCGGGATGGGGGGAAAGGACAGGATGGGGTGGGTGGCCACCATCCATGCCCGGGCCCTGAGGCCACCCTGAGAGGGGACCTGAGGGTGGAGGATTGGGGCAGCCAGGGCCTTGAGGGAGATGGGAGAGGATGGCTGGAAAGAAATGAAGTGAGAGGGGGCTGGCAGCCAGGACTCCTGGGTTCTCTCCCCAGCTCTGGGAGGGGAGTGGGGGCTAGTAGCTAGAGCGGGGGGGGGGGGCTGGGAGCCAGGACTCACTCTGCCCCCCTCCTTCAGGGCGAGTAACCATGGTATCAGCCTGGATGAGATCCCCGCGGACCGGCGGAAGAAGCTGGAGAAAGCCCGGCAGAACAAGTAGCGAGGGAGGCCAGCGAATGGGAGGCCGGGCTGGGCGGAGGTAAGGCCAGGGCTGGGGGACAGGGGAGCTGCAATAAGGCTCTGAACTTCCCTGCCTATGGATAAAGTCACCCCCAGAAGCACCTCGGCAAGGCCAAGCCATGCTGGGAGCCAGAGGCACCTGCCATGAGCCTCCTGGCCCCACCTCCAGGAAGACGGGGCTACCCTGGGCTCCTCCCCCTTAGACACTCCATCTGTGGCAGCCGGCAGCTCTTAGCATCTCCTCTTTCCCCGGGAGCAAATCCCTAACCCCCGACCCCCATCTCAGCCAGGTCTGGAAACCACAGGCCTATGCAAATGAGCACTGCTCTCATTTACATATTGATTAATATTCACCAGATCATTTGCATAACTCCACCATATTGTTCCCCTTCACTCTCCCTCCAAATTTCCCCTCCAATGATCCCCCACCCCGCCCTGATCACAGAGCCCCCGCCGGGAGCCCGGTTCTGTCCCCCATCCCATGGACCATAGAGACGGGGCTAGAATGCCTGAGACGGTAGCACGGCTCTCTCCATGAGCTGCTCTGCTCTATGGTTGTGGGTGGCCTACAAGTTGCCCCACCGAGGTCACCCCAATGCTCTATTCCAGTTAGAGTCCTCCTACTCTCCTTAACCATAGAGACGGGGCCCAGAGCAGCCACCTACATAGAGCTACTCTGCCCACCCTACTGTCCATTGCCCTGGCCCAAGCTCTATGGCCGTGGGCGGGCCCAATGGTTACCCTAGGGCTCTATTGCATTTAGAGTCCTCCAGCTCTCCTTCGCCATAGAGATGTGGCCTAGAGTGCCTCCCCAATAAAAGCAGGATGTGGGGGGGGGGAGCTGGAGGAGACCAAGTGGCTCTGATGTGACTAATTCTTCCACCCCTCCCCCCCATCCAGATCTGTGGCCAACACCACCTGACGCTTCCCGGCCAGTCCCTGTGGGCCTTTCTGCCATGGGGCAGACTCAAATTGCTCCCCCTATTGCCCCCATCATGTCCTGTGGAAGGAAGATGGGCCGGGCCGGGTGGGCAACTCGTGCCGGTCACCAGAAATGGACTCATCTTTTCATGCGCTGGTCCCACCTCCCCAGGTGCATTGTGGGACTGTGGCCCTGACCTAGGAATTGCTGTTCGCTTTGTAGCTGAAGATCCAGGTGCATTATGAGACTTCGGCCAACCTGGAATTTCCATGCACCTCCTACTACAAAGCCAGGTGCATTATGAGACTTTGGCCAACCTGGGATCTGCCGTTCACCTCCAACCAAGGACCCCAGGTGCATCATGGGACATCAGCCGACCTGGGAATTCACGTTCATTCCTGTAATGGGCAGCGTCCCCTGGGACCTGTTGTTCTCCCAGCTTTCTTCAGGGGTTCAGACTGTACCACTGTGAGGAGATGGGGATGGGTGGGTGATTTGTTCAGACCCTAATTGCTTTCTGCAGAGAACCCCGGACAGACAAGATGGGGGAATGGAGCGATGCCCCCATGGGGTTACCACAGTTTGCTGGCTGAGTGCTGGGGGATTAGCTCCCTCTAGGGGCAGTGAGGGGAGCTCCCTCCCCGCTAACAGATGTTTGGGGGGGCTGGAGGTCCTGGGTTCAGTTCCCGCCCATGGCTGTGTGGGCTGAATACATGTATCCAGCAATGTAATATTTGGTCTCCCATCTGGCCCCAGGGGGCAGGGAATGGGGCAGGGGCCTGTCCCCTCTAGGGGGCGCCGGCTCCCATCCGGCCCCAGGTCAGGGACTGGCTGGCTCAGGGGGGCAGGGACCTCTACCCTCTAGGGGGCGCCAGCTCCCATCCAGCCCCAGGGCAGGGACTGGTTGGTTCAGGATGGGGAAGGCGATTGAGTCAAGTGGGCTGGGAGTGAATCCGTCTGGAGCCAGGGCTGGATCCACCCGGTAACACTGAAATCTACCGTCTCCTTGTGGATTGAGTTTTGGTCACCAGGTTGGGTCTGGGCAGCGCTCCTCCCCCTGCAGGGGGTTAAAACCACAGACCTTGCTCCCGGACGTGCCCATCCGACCCACCCAGGATTGTCTCCTCATGCAACACGCAAACGGTGCCCAAGAGGAAAGTGGGGGATCACGGCAGAGCGGCTCCCCTGGGGGACGTGGTCCCAGCTCCAACTGGACTTTTCTTTACCCATCTGGCTTTTCACGGGTTAAAAAATAAAATAAAAATCTCACGCACACGCAGTACACCCGCATCATCATAGAATTGAATCATAGAAGATTAGGGTTGGAAGAGACCTCAGGCGGTATCTAGTACAATCCCCTGCTCAAAGCAGGACCAACACCAACTAAAGCATCCCAGCCAGGGCTTTGTCAAGCCGGGCCTTAAAAACCTCTAAGGATGGAGATTCCACCACTTCCCTAGGGAACCCATTCCAGTGCTTCACCACCCTCCTAATGAAATAGTTTTTCCTAATATCCAACCTAGACCTCCCCTACTGCAACTTGAGACCGTTGCTCCTTGTTCTGTCATCTGCCACCACTGAGAACAGCTGAGCTACATCCTCTTTGGATCCCCCCTTCAGGTAGTTGAAGTCTGCTATCAAATCCCCCCTCGTTCTTCTCTTCTGCAGACTAAACAATCCCAGTTCCCTCAGCCTCTCCTCATAAGTCATGTGCCCCAACCCTCTAATCATTTTTGTTGCCCTCTGCTGGACTCTCTCCAATTTGTCCACATCCTCTCTGTAGTGGGGGGCCCAAAACTGGACACAGTACTCCAGGTGTGGCCTCACCAGTGCCAAATAGAGGGGAATAATCACTTCCCTTGATCTGCTGGCAATGCTCCTACTAATACAGCCCAATATGCCGTTGGCCTTCTTGGCAAAAGGGTGGCCGCCAATTAGCAAAGGGCACACTGGTGACTCATATCCAGCTTCTCCTCCATGGTAATCCCCAGATGCAGAAAAGGACCATACCATTGATCTTAAAGGTGTTGGTGTGAATTTAAAGGGGACAAACTGTTGGGACAAGTTACTGAGTGTCGTGGGGGGAATACTCCATCCTGGGCAAGTTTTCAGTCAAAAGTTTGGGTGTGTTTTTTGTTTTTAAAGAGCTTACCTAGCACAAAAAGGGATTATTTTGGGGCAGGTCTTTGACCTGTGTTCTCCTGGAGGTCAAACTACCTGAGCAAAATGACCCAGCTGGCCTTGGAATCTATGAACAAATATTTTTTTGCTCTTTTTTTGCTTCTTTGGGATGGGTAAAGAGGGCCTTCAAGGTTTGTTTTCTTATATATATATATTTTAATCTGGGTGTCGGGGGATGAGCTCCCTCTAGGGGCTGCGATAGGAACAATATTCCGGTCACTCCCTGCTAACACAGCTGCTTTGTGGGGCTGGAGGTCCTGCATTTGGTTCTTGCCCCTGGCCATGGGGGCTACACGCATATGGGCCCTCCGCAGTTGTTTTTTGCTTGGAATAGCAAGTCTTCGGCGTTCTTAGCTGTGCCGAATCTTTAGCCGGGATGACTTTTCTCCCTGCTGTTTGTTGGTTGCTTGAGTGAAATAGCTGGCCACCACAGTAATGCCCTCGCAGTTGTTATGAAATGGTTGGAAATGCCAACACCTTGTGATCAGGTTTCCCCTTGGCAGGGTCATAACCCGCCCAGATCGTTACTCAGCCACAATGTTGTGTGAAAAACTGGCCCCAAAATAATCATAATATGCCCGACCTTGAGGTCCAAGGATCCAGTGACCTGTCTGGAAAATTATAGCAATGCCAGCCCAGGTGCGCTTGGTTAATATTTGTCTGTGGACAAAAAATATAGTCATAAAGGGCTAGAGGCTGATTGGCTAGGTTCTTCCACATGGGTTTTTGTCATTGCTCGACAGACTTGGTCAATATTGATCTGCAGACAAACACCCCCCCCCAACCCAACAACAAACTCCCCTCCCATAAAACTCATACAGAGGTGGAGGCCAAGCGGCCATTGTACTCAGTCAATATTTACTTGCAGTGGGAACTATTTCTTAAAAGGGTGGCCGCCAATCAGCCATAGGTAATGGTCAATATTTGTCTGCAGACAGCAAAAACTCTTAAAGGGATGGCCTTTTGACCAGCTGTCTGACCTGTGTTTCAGGTGGTCTTTGATAGACTTGGTGAATCTGCAGACAAAATAAAATCTTAAAGGGATGGCCTCTGATGGGCCATAGTATCAGAACTAGTGGTGCCTCATGTACCTGGTCAGGATGTGTCTGCGGAGGGGGGGGGGGATATTTCTTAAAGGGATGGTCATTTTTTAATCTGTAGAGTTGTTTTTCCTTAAAGTGGTGGCTTGAGACTAGCCACATTTGTGTATGCTACATTTTTTGTGATGGTTCGATTTAAGATACACCGCTACCTCAATATAACGTGACCCAATATAACACGAATTCAGATATAACGTGGTAAAGCAGTGCTCCGGGGGGGCGGGGCTGCACACTCTGGTGGATCAAAGCAAGTTCAATATAACGCGGTTTCACCTATAACACAGTAAGATTTTTTGGCTCCCAAGGACAGCGTTATATCGGGGTAGAGGTGTATTTGTCTGCAGACCAAACATTTTTTTCCCTGGGGAGAGGGAGAGCTGTGAGCGGCCATCTCTTAAAAGGATGGCCTGTGAATGGCCATCTTTCTCTAACTTGCATTTCTGATGACACTTGATGTACTTGGTAAATATTTGTCTGTAGACCAAAAAATAAGTTTCTTAAAAGGATGGCATGTGATCATCCATCTCTTAAAGGGGTGGCCTGTGAGAGGTCATCGTTCTCTAACCTGTATTTCTGATGACACTCAATGTGCTTGGTAAATATTTGTCTGTAGACCAAAAAACATGTTCTTAAAGGGATGGCCCATGATCAGCTGTGTCTTAAAGGCCCGGGATGCTCATAGCTGTGAGGGAGGAGCCAGCCACCCAGTCTGGGAATCTGATTGTCTATCATTTTTCATAGACTTGTGTACAAATTGTACTTTTTTTTTTGCAATAACTTTTTGCAATAATATATATATAATGTGTCATGGGGAGGAGATGAACAAGACACCTCACAACCGGAGTCGTTAAAAACTGTATGTGACCATGTAAATAAAGGGTCAGGCTAGAGACTTCAAGGCATGTCCTTCCCTGGGGTGATCTGTTCTCGCCACTTGGGGCTGACCCCGAGTCTGACCCAGGTTAGAACTTGGCCCTGCCCCAGGCTAATCTTAGCTCCCCCTGCGGAGGAGCTTGGGGATATCATCTCCTTTTGATGAGGGGTAAACTGAGGCACAGTGAGCACAGGAGACTTATCCCTGTTGCTTATGGACAATAGAACTCAGGAGTCCTGGCTCCCCACCCACCCTGCTCTAACCCACCAGCCCCCACTCCCCTCCCAGAGCCAGGGAGAGAACCCAGGAGTCCTGGCTTCCAGCCCCCTGTGTTGTACCCCACTAGACAGAATCAGGCATTCAGAGTGGAACCAGTCTGTGGTTTATTGCTCCCGGGACAGGATCTCAGGGACAGCGTTGCCAGCGGCCGCAGGGGGCCTGTCCCTGGGGCTCGCTGGTCGGGCTCAGATGGACGTGTTGTTCTCGATTTGGTGGGGATCCAGGTAGCGGTAGGGAATGGGGAGTGATTTGTTCCTCTCTTGGATCTCCTGGGAGATCTGGGCCAGGTGCCCCTGGAAGGCTGCGATCAGCCGCTTGGGCTCCTCCTCCACGAAGTGCTCATTGGGATATGTGCCCAGGGATCTCTGCAAGGGAATGGGAGAGTGGTGAGGGACAGCACGGAAGGGCTCCCTTGCCCGGTACTGAGATGCGGCCACCTCTGGGGCGGGGTGGCTGGTTACACAGGGACCCCTCACCCAGTGCTGAGATGCGGCCACCTCTGGGGCGGGGTGGCTGGTTACCCAGGGACCCCTCACCTTGCGCTGAGATGCAGCCACCTCTGGGGTAGGGCAGCCGGTTACACAAGGATCCCTCATGTGCCCTAGAGCACAGGGCAGGTGTTTAACAGAACTGTAGCAAAACTGGGAAGAGTTCAGGCCAGGGAGGGAAGGAGAATCCTGCAGCCGGTTGAAACAACAGGGCATCCCCCAAAGTGCAACTGGGCCAGGACACCCCGGTTCATCCCCCGGCTCATGTGAAATGTCAGCGGGTCCTTTATTGCTACCACAAAGGAGGGGATGGAGAAATCAGCGGAACGGCTCATTCAACAGACACCTGCAGCCCATTGCCCCCTAGCGCCGCATTGGGGCCAGCCCTGCCTGCCAGGGGAGAGTGCCCCCTGCTGAGCCCCCTGCCCCACTCCCTGCCCCACAGCGCCCCCTAGTGTCACCCTGGGGCCAGCCCTGCCTGCCAGGGGAGAGCGCCCCCTGCTGAGCCCGTGCCCTGCTCCCTGCCCCATAGTGACCCCTAGTGCCCATGTTCTCACCGAATCTCCCGGCTCGCAGCAGATGACCCAGAGAGTGAAGATAGCGAGGCTGGTGCTGTTGACCTCCGGGATGGTGTCTAGGTAGCTCTCCAGGGAGGTGGTGCCCTTGGCCTGGGGCGGGGGGTTCCTCATGGAGGACGGGAAGTTGGGCATCCAGGCACCAAGGTCATACTGTGGCCCAGAGAGAACCCCCGCAGTCAGAGCAGCCAGGGACCCCACACCAGCTCAGCCAGGGACCCCCCCCCAGCCCAGACCAGGGGACACCAGCACAGGGAAGGTCTGGCTCAGCCAAGGGATCTGGGCATCCAGGGCTTGGTCACAGTCTCACCCATGGGCAATGGTTAGGAAAGTCAAAGTGGGGGTCGGGGGTGCTGAGCGCAGCAGTGGGGAGTCCTGGGGGGCTGGGACAGGGTCCAGAAGTGTCCAGGGTCTCACTGGGGTTGGGTGCTGGGTGGGGGATTGGCTGCTAGAGCAGGGTCCTGGGGATTGAGGTGTCAGTGGGGTGGGAGACAGGGTGGGTGTGCCAGTGGCTGGACCCCAGGGACCGTGTTGGGTGCAGGGTGGGGGTGTCAGTGGCTGGACCCCAGGGTGCTGTGGGGGGCAGGGTGGGGGTGTCGGTGGCTGGACCCCAGGGCCCTGTGGGGGGCTGGGAATGGTGCCCTGAGCACCCAGGCTGGCCTCTCCCTACCTGACCGTTACTGAGGGCAGCGTGCCGGGCCGAGCAGCAGTAGATCCACATGGTCAGGTACTTGATGAGCTCGGGGATGCTCTGCAGGGACGAGGGGAAGCCTGCGGGATGGAGAATGGGCATCACTGACCTGGCCCGGCCCTGCCCTGCCTCACTCCACTGCTCCGGGCCTCAGCTTGGCCACGTGCCATCTCCCCCTCTTGCCCGTTCCCACAGTGGGCCATTCCCAGTCACCCCACGGCCCCGTCCAACCACCGTGACCCAGGCCACCCTGTTCCTGCAGGGTCAGACACCTTGCTCCCCGTCCAGGGGTCATGACCCCTGCCTGCAGGGCCACTTGATATGAGCTGGGGTCTGGCCCCATTGACACCAATGGAGAGACGCCTATTGACATCAGTCGGAATTTGGCCCCTTGACTCCAATGGGGAGATGCCCATTAACACTAGCCAGGATCTAGCTGACAGTCGTTCAGCCTCCTGAATCATGCAGTCCAGAGATGCCCCCCAGTGGCCCCCGTATGGAGCCCGGTGACCAGCGGCTACAGAGCTCTGGTTTCACATGGCCCCTACCAGATGCCTCGTTCCCCAGGAAGCCTTCATGGAAGATCTCATCTGCCCAGGCCTGCAGCTCGCAGTCGGCCAGGACGTGGGCATCGCTGTGGTAATGGTGTCTGACGATGCCGGAGACGAAGCTGGAAAGAGCAGAGATGTGTCAGCCTGGATGGGGTAATGCATGCCTCATCGCTCCCCAGTGCACCCGCGTCATTCAGCCAGTGACTGCAAACAGCCCAATGCTACCATGCACCCTTGCCGTTACCAAGTGTTCCCTCCATTTCGCCCTTTCCTAGCTGTGGGAGCATGGCCTGGTGGCTAAGCCTCTGGCCTGACCTTCAGGTGATCCAGGATCTCGTTTACGGCAGAGTTGAACTTTTCATTTCAAATTGGACTTGCTCTTGTGGAAGTTAACACGTTAAACAAGAGTCGCCACTGGCACAAAACGTCTTGGCTTGTCTGAAATCAAGTGTTTCCATTCACCCCCAATGTGATCTTTCCCTGGAAATTGGGTTGGGGCAAAATTGCTAAAAATTTGACTTTTCCACTCAATTTTTGTGTATTTACAAATTTTCATTCATTTTTCCAATGCCAACCAATCTACCACACAAAGTAAGTAACGGGGGTTAGGATAAAGGCAGGGGAGGGGATGTGACATCTTCAGGGTCTACACTGATCATAGACCTCTAATAAGTCAGCCCAAATTGCTTTGAATTTTTCGGGCATTCCCTTTCTCCAGAA
>NW_020665102.1:994822-1016382 GCF_002925995.2 Terrapene triunguis
CCCCCCCCAAATAAAATACTTGTTGGCCTCCTGTGCCCCCATTGTGTGGAAGTCTCCAAGGAAACACAGATCGGCCAGGTCACTGTTGCAACTACTGTTCTACTCAGCACCTGCCTTTCATTACCCTGGAGGTAGAGGCCAAGGTTTACCGGTTTGGCTACAGCTTGAGGTACCTCAGCATAGCTGAGCAGTGTATAGGAGAAGGGCACAATCCCTTTAAAGCCTTTGTGAGCCCTCTAGCGGTGCCCACCATGTTTTAGGAGCTGCCAGAAATGGGTGAGAGCTAGGGCTACCATATGTCCGGATTTCCCCGGACATGTCCGGCTTTTCGGTCTATAAATAGCCGTCCGGGGGGGATTTTTAAAAATCTAAAAATGTCTGGGATTTCCCCCCCGGTTGGTTATTTATAGATAGAAAAGCGGCAGCCAAGCGCCACTGGGCACCCAAAGCCCCTTCCCGGCTCCCCCCATCCCCTGCAGCCTTACCACGCTGTCCGGCCCGAAGCTGTCTTCCCGCTCCTCGCATCCCCTGAACGCTCCGCCCCCCTGCTCCTCCCCCTCCCCTGAACGCTCCGCCCCCTGCTCCTCCCCCTCCCCTGCTTCCCGCAAATCAGATCTTCGCGGGAAGTCTGAAAAGAAGCAGGGGCAAGCGGGAGGCAGCAGCAGGTAAGCTGGGGCGGGGGACGCGAGGAGGAGAGCTCCAGGGAGGCGCGGCCCTGGTCAAGCGGCTCCCTCCGGCCCGGGCCGAGCGGCGCCCGGCTGCCCCAGCGGCTCGGGCTCCAGCACCCCCAGCCCGGACCCGGCCCGGCTCGGGCCCCAGCACCCCCAGCCCGGACCTGGCCCGGCTCGGGCCCCAGCACCCCCGGCCCGGACCCGGCCCGGCTCGGGCCCCAGCAGCGCTGGCCCGGCTCGGGCCCCAGCACCCCCGGCTCGGGCCCCAGCAGCGCCGGCCGAGCACCTCTGGCCCGGCTCCAAGCCCCGCAATCCCGGCCGGAGCGCAGCCCGATTCCTGGGCTCTTTAAAGCCGGCCCTGGTCAGGGGACAGGGAGGGGGGGTTGGATGGGTCGGGAGTTTGGGGGGGGCTGTCAGGGGGGCAAGGGTGTGGAGAGGGGTTGGGACAGTCAGGGACAGGGAGTGGGGGGGTTAGATAGGTCGGGGTTCTGGGGCGGCTGTCGGGGGCAGGGGTGTGGAGAGGGGTTGGGACAGTCAGGGACAGGGAGCAGGGGGGGGTTAGATGGGTCTGGGGTTCTGGGGGGGCTGTCAGGGGGCAGGGGTGTGGAGAGGGGTCGAGGCAGGCAGGTAGCAGAGGGGGTTGGATGGGTCAGGAGTTCTGGGGGTCCTGTCGGGGGCGGGGAGCAGTTGGATAGGGCATGGGAGTCCCCGGGGGTCTGTCTGGGGGCGGGGGTGTGAATATGGGGTGGGGGTGTGGATAAGGGTCGGGGCAGTCAGGGGACAGGTAGGGTCGTAGGGCGTTCTCAGGAGGGGGCAGTCGGGACAAGAAGCAGGGCGGCTTAGATAACACTGGTCTACAATTTTTGAGAAGTCGTCTGCTTCAGAGATAAAATGTGCTATTTATTATGTATTTTGATGTGCTGAATTCAAATATGACAATTAAAACAACTGACTGGCTACTGTTTCCAAGATATTTAAGTTTTTACATTTTATGTCTATGTATATTGTGTAGATAGTAGAGTTTTAATCATAAATTGTAAACCTAGGTCTTTTCATGTGTTTATGGTTGCTTTACATGATAATATTTCACCTGTCCTGTTTATGTAACACTTTAAAAATCAGCAAAAGGGTTATAGAAATAAAATTTATTATGAAACAAAAGGCAAAAAACTATTATGTCCATAATTTAGTCCTATTCAGTGTCTACTCGGCGCTTCTTGGCTTGTCTCTTGTATTCATTAAATGGAGCATCTCTTGTCACTGTCCAGCAATAGTCTGCAAGCATTGATGGGCTCCATTTGCCCTGATAGCGTTTCTCCATTGTTGCAATGTCCTGGTGAAATCGCTCGCCGTGCTCGTCGCTCACTGCTCCGCAGTTCGGTGGAAAAAAATCTAGATGAGAGTGCAAAAAGTGTATCTTTAGTGACATGTTGTAACCAAGGCTTTTGTATGCCTTGAGGAGGTTTTCCACCAACAACCTGTAGTTGTCTGCCTTGTTGTTTCCGAGAAAATTTATTGCCATTAACTGGAAGGCTTTCCATGCCGTCTTTTCCTTGCCACGCAGTGCATGGTCAAATGCATCATCTCGAAGAAGTTCACAAATCTGAGGACCAACAAAGATACCTTCATTTATCTTAGCTTCACTTAACCTTGGAATTTTCCACGGAGGTACTTGAAAGCTGCTTGTGTTTTGTCAATGGCCTTGACAAAGTTCTTCATCAGACCCAGCTTGATGTGTAAGGGTGGTAACAAAATCTTCCTTGATTCAACAAGTGGTGGATGCTGAACACTTTTCCTCCCAGGCTCCAATGACTGTCGGAGTGGCCAATCTTTCTTGATGTAGTGGGAATCTCTTGCACGACTATCCCATTCGCAGAGAAAACAGCAGTACTTTGTGTATCCAGTCTGCAGACAGAGCAACAACCTTCAAATCGCCACAAAGCTGCCACTGATGTTGGTCATAGTTTATGCACCTCAAAAGTTGTTTCATGTTGTCATAGGTTTCCTTCATATGGACTGCATGACCAACTGGAATTGATGGCAAAACATTGCCATTATGCAGTAAAACAGCTTTAAGACTCGTCTTCGATGAATCAATGAACAGTCTCCACTCATCTGGATCGTGAACGATGTTGAAGGCTGCCATCACACCATCGATGTTGTTGCAGGCTACAAGATCAGTTTCCATGAAGAAGAATGGGACAAGATCCTTTTGACGGTCACGGAACATGGAAACCCTAACATCACCTGCCAGGAGATTCCACTGCTGTAGTCTGGAGCCCAACAGCTCTGCCTTACTCTTGGGTAGTTCCAAATCCCTGACAAGGTCATTCAGTTCACCTTGTGTTATGAGGTGTGGTTCAGAGGAGGAGGATGGGAGAAAATGTGGGTCCTGTGACATTGATGGTTCAGGACCAGAAGTTTCATCCTCTTCCTCGTCTGATTCAAGTGAGAATGATTCTGGTGCATCAGGAACCGGCAGTCCTCCGTGGGGTACTGGGCGTATAGCTGATGGAATGTTTGGATAATGCATAGTCCACTTTTTCTTCTTTGACACACCTTTCCCAACTGGAGGCAACATGCAGAAGTAACAATTGCTGGTATGATCTGTTGGCTCTCTCCAAATCATTGGCACTGCAAAAGGCATAGATTTCCTTTTCCTGTTCAACCACTGGCGAAGATTTGTTGCACAAGTGTTGCAGCATATGTGTGGGGCCCACCTCTTGTCCTGATCTCCAATTTTGCAGCCAAAATAAAGGTGATAGGCTTTCTTAACCATAGTGGTTATACTGTGCTTTTGTGATGCAAAAGTCACTTCACCACAAACATAGCAGAAGTTATCTGCACTGTTCACACAAGTACGAGGCATCTCTGCTCACTTTGGCTAAACAGAAATGTGTCCCTTTGCAAAATCAAACACTGACAAATAACAGAGCACGACACTGTATGATTTCTAGAGCTGATATAGGGCAATTTGTTCAGCAGAGTGATGTAAGCTTCGTTATGATTGCATCATCCATGACTTCTAGGAATAACATGATGCAATTCATATCATGTATGACGCAATACCAGCTTCAGATTGCATCCTTCATTGTTTTGCCTAAAAAGCAAGTACTGTCCAAACCCAGTCATAGATTTATTCATAGATCCAGTCAAAGATGTATTTTAGTCATTTCTGGTTTAAATTGAGATCCCTTCCCTTTATAACTCACTTATCCTCCGCCATTCCCAAGTCAAGGGTCGTATATACTGACCCAATAGCATATCTTGAAAACTAGAGCCAATCAACAATTTTAAGCATCATTTTCATTCTCAGTGACCCAGAATTAGTAAAGTTTGACTACATTTATTTCAGAAGCATTTTGGCTGTAGAGCAGTGTAAGCGGTGGGGTCCTAGGGGGCAGTTAGTGGCAGGGGTCCCAGGAGGGGGCAGTCAGGGGACAAGGAGCGAGGGGGGGGGTTGGGGGTTGGAGGTTCTGAGGGGGGCAATCAGGGTGGGAAGTGGGAGGGAGTGGATGGGGGTGGGGCAGGGGCGGGGCTAGAGCGGGGCTCCTCCCCCCCGTCCTCTTTTTTGCTTGTGGAAATATGGTAACCCTATGAGAGCAGCCGTGTGCATCTAAGCTTGGCCTCAGTTAAAGTAGAGGCCGATGTCCTGCTGTCAGCTAATTTTTGCAGCCACGTCCCCAGCTGCTGCCGTTTGGCACTGACGCCCAGGGAGGAGATCCTCTGCTGGGGGTAAACAAATCCGGGTTGCTTCATTGTGCCGGCAGATCCACGGACACCCACGGAGATTACGGCCCCCCATTCGATCAGGCGTTGCACAGACGCCGATGGATCTCAGGGTCCTGGCCGGCCAGGGTTAGGGTTAGGATTAGGGTTAGGGACACACAGAGACAGCCCTTGCTCCTGGCCTACTCAGACATAGCTTGGGAGGAGTGCAATGGCCCAGGGAGGAGACCCCTCCTGTTTCTACCCCAAGCGAGCCTTCTCTGTCACAACCCGAACTCAGAAGGGGTCCTGGCCACTGGACTGTGGCCCCACCCCCTGCTTGACCTCTCCCCCCTGAGGTCCCACCCCCCACTCGCTCCTCTCCACCCATCCCCCACCACCTGCTGCTCACACCCCTCTGCCCCCTCCCTCCCACTCGCTCCTCTCTGCCCCCCCACTCTCTCCTCTCCACCCATCCCCCCACTCTCTCCTCTCCAACCGTCCCCCACCATCTGCTGCCCGCACCTCTCTGCCCCCTCCCCACCAATCACTTCTCTCTGCCCCTCCCCCACACCCACTCCTCTCCACCCCTCCCCCACACCTGCTCCTTTCTGCACCTCCCCCACCACCCACTGCTCACTCCTCTCCACCCCTCCACACCTCACTGACTGATCTCTGTCCCTCTCCCCAGGAGAGGGGGGCAGGGTGGGGGGTGGGGCCTCGGGGCACAATGGGGGCAGGTCCACAGTCTGGGCGCCAGGGCCCCTGAACGGTTAATCCAGCCCTGGGGCAGACGTTGGCGAGACAGACCCGAAGCAGAGCTTTGTGTCAGCTTGAAAGTGCCTCTCTGTCGCCAGCTAAAGTTGGGCCGATAAAAGATATGACCTGCTCTCCTACTGTGGGCCGGACACGGCTACCCCAGCTTGGCAAACCACACAGGCCGGCCTTGTACGTGGGACCGACAAGGTGGATACCCGTGTCTAGAAGGTAAAAAGACAACAGGATCCTCTGGATTGATTTTGCTCGGACTTGCATTCGGTATTCAAACGATTTTCCGGACTCTCGGACACAACAGGCAACTTCTTGTTAACCTTCGGCCAGGCTGAAGAAGGGGAAACTAGAGGCGTCAACACGCGAGGGTCGAAAGGTTTCGGTCCTAGTGCGGGGCAGATCGGCGCGGTGTGGAAAGGCGGCAGTTCGAGATCGGCGCGCCGAAGCGGTGCCCCCGTCCTGGATTGGAATGGCTTGGCCTCGTTGTTTCGAATCAGACTGGGGAAGGGTGGGCGTTTCCTCCCAGAGGGGAAGCTGGTGGTTTTAGCGCTGGAGGTCCTGGGTTTGAGACCGGCCGGCGTTGTTACCAGATTCGCTCGTCACTTTGGGGTACGCTCATTAACATCTGGAGCAGACATCCCCCAGGATGCAGTGCTTCCCTGCTTTTTCTGGTCCTAGAGTTCAGTGCGGTTCTTGCCTTGGAATCTCTGTTCTCCATTCTGTATGCTAATGGAGATGCCTCCCTGTCCCATCTTTGATGCAGATGAGGCAATGGGGAGTTGCCTTAATCCTATCACCCTTGTTAGGAGGGGTCTAGGTGTGTCTCCCATCCGCTCTTCACTGCTCTATGCAAGTTTTTCCTCTGATTGGTTTGGTTGAAGCAGAGGCGGGGGGGGGGGGGTGTCCTTCATGAATCAGACAGGCTGGATACTGCACCCTGGTTCCCCAAGAACACAGAGCTGACTGGTATCAGCGTCCATCCTGGGGGCTGGAAGACGTGGGTCTCATCCTGTGTGATGGATACCGTGTTAGGGAGGGAAGCAGTGGAGCAGCAGTGCTGCGGGCACTTCACAGCCGTGCTCCATCATGGGCAGGCCGGGAACAGGAAGTCTCCTGACACGGTTCCCCTGGGGAGAGGCAGGCAGCCGAACTTGTTCTTCAGTCAGCGCAGCCTCCATGCCCCAGCCGGTGTCAATGGGCGTTTCTCCATTAGAGTCAATGGGGCCAGATCCCAGCTGGTGTCAATGGGCATCTCTCCATTGGAGTCAATAGGGCCAGACCCCTACTGGTGTCAATGGGTTTCTCTCCGTTGGAGTCAATGCGCCCAGATCCTAGCTGGTGTCAATGGGCATCTCTCTATTAGACTTAGTGGGGCCAGATCCTCAGCTGGTGTAAATCAGCATAGCTCAGTTGACTCCCATGCCCGTTTTTAAACAGGCTGCTTTTCCAGTGGTCCCCACTAGGGGGAGCTGTTCCCACTGCCCTTCGCTGTGGGGGAATTAATGATCTCTGGGACAGTACTAGGGATTACCATGCAGGAACCTGTCCCCCCCTCCATGTGGGTGGATCATCCCATCCAGGCCCACTATAGTGCTTAGCTGCCCATTCCAGCCTCCAGCCGCGGAGAGAATCTCCCTCCGGGAGCAATCGCGGGACGTGATCGATGCACGAGACACCTCCGTGGGAAATCGGCAACTTTGGGTCTGTCTTCAGGAGAACAAGGCTGAGCTGAGGGAAACTACAGGTGGCTGGGAACCAGGACTCCTGGGTTCTAGCCCCAGCTCTGGGAGGGGAGTGGAGTCCAAAGGGACCAAGAGAGAGAGCTGGAGCCAGGACTCCTGGGTTCTGTCCAACAAACTCACTGTGTCACAGTAGGCAAATTTCCTGCCTCTTACAGTGACTCAGGTTCCCTGTCTTTGAAGCAGGTTCTGTAATTTGTACCTGCACCAGTCCAGGCATGTGACCTGCAATTAATATTCCATTTTTCTCCCCACCTTATTTTTCTTGTTTATTTGCTTTGTGGGTTTGTCAGTTCAGGGAGCGACTCACACTCTGTGTTGGTGCAGGGGGGGGTCTGGGCAGCGCTGGGCATGGCGGGGCACCGATCTTGGTCAGAGGGGTCTGGGCAGCACCTGGTACAACAGGGCCCCGATCTTGGTCAGGGGGGTCTGGGCAGCGCTTGGCACACTGTGGTCCTGTTGTAATAAATATAAAGACCAGGTGGCCCGTCTCTCTTATCCTGCTGGAGATGGGTTGGTTTTTAGAAGTCAGCCTATGAATCCACAAAGAAATATTGGAACTGCTTCAGTAGATCAGACCTATGGGCCCATCTACCCTGGCCTCCTGCCTGCTCCTTCCTGATCCAGATGAGACCATGGGCCCATCTACCCTGGCCTCCTGCCTTCTCCTTGAACTCCTGGATCATACCATGCATCCATCTACCTTGGCATCCTGCCTGCTCCTTGCTGCTCTGGATCATACCATGCGTCCATCTACCTTGGCATCCTGCCTGCTCCTTGCTGCTCTGGATCATACCATGGGTCCATCTACCCTGGCATCCTGCCTGCTCCTTACTGCCCTCGATCAGCCCCACGGGCCTATCTAACCCAGTGTCCCGTCTCCCACAATGTCCAGTCCCAGCTGCTTGAAAACAAGAAACCCCATCAAGGAGCAAGTTGCAATAACCTGCCCGTAAATGCCATTTGTCCCTCATCCCCGGGAGCTTAGGGAGTGGAGGGAGAGCAGGGATCTGAGGGCGAACAACCCCGGCCCATGTTTATTGCAGCAGGTGGAAAGCCTGATGCTGTTACGGTTGTTCATAGAAGTATTTAATCCTCTTGCAAAGCCACCTCCTGTATCCTGGACAGGGGTGGGGGAACGTAAAGTCCTTTCATCCGATCAAGTGTTGCCCCTTTTGTTGACTGTCCTGGGGTTTTTTTGGCCATTATTATGGTTGTTACATTGGGGCAGTAGCGGTTCCGGTTATGGACCGGCAGCCCGTTACGCTAGGGGCTGTATCTCTTGAGAGAACAGCGCTGAATTAATGCCCGGTCGAGGGCAGTGGGGGATTCTCTGTCACTGGTAAATTTGCAATCACCTGGTTCGCTGTAAGTTCCACTAGTTAATTACACTCCCTGTTAACAAACTGTGTCTTATTTGCCCAGTTTCAGCGTCCCAATACTGGCTTTTCTTAGACCTGTCTCTGATAGAGGAAAGGACCCTTTGTGGTCACATTTCTGCTACTTAAGGCGTGGGACCAAGTCACCCCTCGTCCTTCTCTTTGTGAAGCTACACAGGTCGAGCTCTTGGCTTCTGTCCCTCTAAGGCAGGTTTTCCAGGCCCTTGATCATTCTTGTAGCTCTTCTCTGACTTCTCTCCAATTTATCCACATCCCTCTTGAACTGGGGGGAGACCCCAGAACTGGACTCAGGACCCCAGCAGCAGCCTCCCCAGGGCCAAATCCCCCCCCAAAGCTGAGATTCTCACATGACTCCAGGCGCTTTATATTTTCTGTGTGTTGTTGTTTTTTTCTTTTTGAACCATCTGTAATATTTATCTGCCACCCATCACCACCTCACACTCTGTAATTTATTTAGCCTAACCACACCTTCTAAGGCAGGGCTATGCTATTATCTCCATTGTACAGATGGGGAAACTGAGGCAGAGATGGTCTAAGTAACTTGTTCAGGGTCACGCAGGAAGGCTGTGGCAGGACAGGGCACTGAACCCTCATCAACCACAGTCCAGCTGATTGCTATAACCGCTGGACCAGGGGTAGTCAATAAGCCAATCACAGGCCAAATCTGGACCACCAGATGCTTTTGAACAGACCTCAAAATCTTTTTATTTACTTCTTATCATTATTGTGGTTTTTATTATTAATTTCTCTGGAGGCTGGACCTTAACTAGACCTTGGCCAAGAAATTTGGACCATGACAAAAAATTGACTACCTCTCGCCTGGACCATTCTGCCTAGTACAACTGTGTAAATACTGGATTTCTCCATTTGGGGAATTCTGACGAACAAAAATAAAACAATGCCATTTTTGAGTGAAAGCAAAAAATGAAATCTTCAGGGAATCAAACAGGCAGGGGAAAAATAATGGCGGGACGAAGGGCCTGAAGCGAAAAGTGTTGTTTTGATTTGGGGCATTTGAAAGAAGTTTTTTTTCCCAACTTTCTTAAAAATAAAATTCAAGGAAAAATCATTTTGAACTAAAAACAAAAGAAAAGACCTGCGGGGGGAGGATGTTTTTTAGGGTCCCCCTCCTAACCAAAACAATTTGGTAAAACTGACACAAATTTGCAAAAAAAAAAAAATTTTCAGGGACATGGAATCTTCATTTTTCATTAAAAAAAAACAACAAAAAAAGTTTCCATCAAAAAATTTCACATACCAAAAGCAGTTTGGAAGCTTTTCTCCACACTACTGAGGGCTAAAAGTTTATATTGTAAAACTAAAGCTGTGATTCTTCCTAGCATGATCCTTCAATTCTAGGAGCTGGAGATTTAAGAAAAACATAAAGTATCTCCAGACACTTTCACCTGCTCCACGTTCATGGTTTTAGGCTTTTCTATGCACCCATGAGGGCTAGAGACTGAATGGTTTTTTTTAAACAAAAAAGGGAGTGTCTCCCGTCATGACCCCATGACTCCAGAAGCTGGGGATTGATGATCAAACACCCTGCCATATCGACGGGGTGGATCTGTCCACAGAGCGTGGCCCTGTTCTACTAGTACTCACCGCCCCGGGGTTGAAGTCCTTCCCGCAGTTGTCGAGGGGCTTCTTGTCGCTCTCCTCATGGGTCCCCACCAGGGTGATGGAGATGGAGCTGAATGTCCCAGCTAGCAGGAAGTTCCCAGTGGCGATGCGGACTTTATAGATGCCCATCTTAGTTGGGGAAGCACGGAGAAGCGTATCTGGTGGGATTCCTTGTCCTGCTGTCTGTCCGTCCTGGAGATCCGGCGTTGTTGTCTCCTGCTCCTGGACAGGCTATAGTTTTTATATTCGCTGCTCACCCTCGGTGACTCAGCTGTGGGTTCTTTGATGGCTCAGTCGCTCCCCAGCCCTAGGGGAGGACAAGGGCAAGGCAAATGGAGGCTGGCTCAGCTAATTTGCACCTCCAGCAACCTGCCTGCTGAGTTCCCCTCCTGCCGGACAGGACTCTCTCTCCGGGGATGGCATCAGGGTGGGAACAAAAATCAGGGGAAGCCAGGATACCACAGCAAGAAGTGCCTTCAGCTCCCGTCTCTCCCCGGGGCTTGAGCCATGTCTCTTCCAGGCTCAGTGCTCTCCGGATAGGCATCAGTTCTCCAGTCCGGGTTCCCGTTGCCTTCCCAGAACCTCCAATTGGTATGGGTCGGTTTCAGCCTTTCCTGCTCCTGAAAAAAGGCTAGGCTGATTGCCAGTGATGAGTGGCCATTACAGACTGCAGTCTGCCCCAGTGAGCGGGGGCTGGATGATGACTGGCAGTAGCCACTGAGGCGAGGTGGGGATAGAGGGTTGGGGGTTCCCCAGGGAGGGGAGACCCAGAGTGTGGGGTTACTGCTGGGACAGAACCCTGAGGTAAAGGGCACCGGGGTCCGGGGGGGACACGGGGCCAGCGGCGGGCGAGACACCTGTCTGCAGAGGGTGCGCTGAGCTGAAGTTGAGCTAATTCCCAGGATCACCAGCAGGAGGTGCTGCACAGTGAGTCATTGGTTCGCTACACTGACCAATTTTTGCCACCCCAGACTCAGACACTGACTTTCTTCTTTCTGGGTGGGTGCTCAACACCTGCTCCGCCCCAAGGCCCTGCCCCTACTCCGCCCCTTTCCCCAAGGCCCCACCCTCACTCTGCCTCTTCCCTCCCCATCTTGCCTTTTCCCACCTCCTTTCCCACCTCTTCCCGCCCCACCCCCACTCTGCTTCTTCCCATCCCTCCCCGCCTCTTCCCATCCTCCCCCACCCCAGGCCACGCCCCCACTCCACCCTTTCCCCCAATCTCCCATCCCCTCTCTGCCTCTTCCCACCCCACCCCGCTTCTTCCTGCCCCCTCCCACACCTCTTCCTGCTCCCACAGGGCTGATCACGGTGAGTGGGAGACACTGGGAGGGCGAGGAGCTGATCGGTGGGGCCCACCAGTGTAGGGAGGCGCTGGTGGGAGGGGAAAGATGGATTTAAGTGAAGACGCTTGCAGAGTGAAGCGGACACAAGGTGGCGTCCGCCGCCATGACTGTGGCATGTAGCCCAGGCCTGATACCCTGGACAAACCCAACGGCATTAAGCTCATTGTTACAGAGTTAAGCAAAACCCTGCTAAATGAGGGTTAACCTCTTGTGTGTGTGGGGTGTGGTATTAAAAAGGTCCACTGGACACAGGTTGCAGTGGCAGAGGATGGGGCTTCTTTAGTTAGGTGGGGCGGGGTGCTCAGAGGCTCGTCCCTCCCACCAGCAGGAGTTGCTCCACTAAAAGAGAATCTCTCACCCCCCCGGTCTTTCTAGCATCCTGGGACCGATAAGGCTACAGCCAACCTGCATACGCCTCCATGATCAGCCTTCCTAGAACCACCCCGAATCAAACCCAGGCAGGACCAGTCATGCCCAGTTGCACTTCCTCCATCCTTGGTTGAGTTTCCCCCATGCAAAACCGGTCCCCTGGCCTCCACCTCTCTCTCTCTTTGTCATAGCTGGATGGCTTCTTGCAGAGGTTGGGCACTTCCCTGCCATCAGTTGCTAAGTTACAAAATATCCAGGCAGTGAGAGGGCAGTCCCCCCATATCCTTTAGGGAAGGGAGGGTTCTCTGCAATAATCAAACACCCTTGTTCTACCACCTGGTCAATTGTGCAACACATAGTGGGAAACTGAGGCACGCACACACTAGTCATACAAAAACATTTTAAAAAAATCCCCCTCTTTGTCACCCTAGCTCCAACTGTATTCTCCTGAGACCAACAGACTTCTGGGTAAAAGCTTGAGTCTTAAACTCACTCAGTGCCTTGCTCCTCAAACGGACAGGACCCCCAGGTTCCACAGAGGGACCCCATGAGTGGGGAACTGGTAGGCCCCATAAAATTAAGTGCTTGTTCTGAGCTGAAGGTCTGATGAGTTTGTAACCGCAAAGACACCCTTAGGGTGGAGTGATCCCTGGTGCAGCTTGTTAGCAGGCATGTAGGTGCCTGTGTTGTTTGTAATAGGTTTCCTCTGTCACACTTTCACCTAAAGAAGAAAGCAGCTCGCCTCGAAAGAACCGGGTGGTAACATAAGTGCGGCAAACTCTCCATTGTCAGTCTCCAAAGAGAAAGCAAGTAGGGCTGTCAGGCCAAATGTCTTTGCTGGGAAATGGGATCATTGTATTCAGTAAATCACAGCCTTTCCAATGATACCTCACATGACCTGTCTCGCATAAGATACATTATCATAGAATATCAGGGTTGAAAGGGACCTTGGGAGGTCATCTAGTCCACCCCCCTGCTCAAAGCAGGACCAATCCCCAACTAACTCCCCAAATGGCCCCCTTAAGGATTGAACTCATAACCCTGGGGTTAGCAAGCCAATGCTCAAACCACTGTGCAGTGTGGAGACACCGTAGTAAGAAGGGAGTCAGAGGCAGGTCTCCACCCAAGAGAGGCAACAGCTGGGGAGACGAAAGCCAAGCCTGGGTGCCCTTGCTGGATCATCAAGGGGAAGGCCAGGTGCAGTTGCCCTGAACCATGAGACATGGTGGTTGTAGTGGGATCTGCAACCATGTGAACGGCAGCAGTGCAAGGAAAAGCTGAGAGACAAACATCTCAACAGTCTTTTCAGGGAAAGGGAAGAGACAAAAAGAGAGGCCAGGGCAGGGCGTGGGGGAATGAATTACCATTCCCCCAGCTGATGAAGAAAAATCAGCTGGTTGAGCTCTGCAGAGAAAGAGCGATTAGCCCCGAAGACAGAACTCAATCACAGCTGGTTTGTTTGCTGTGTGCTAATTAACAGTCAGTAAAAAGCAACAGAGGGTCCTGTGGCACCTTTAAGACTAACAGAAGTATTGGGAGCATAAGCTTTCGTGGGTAAGAACCTCACTTCTTCAGATGCAAGTAATTAACAGTCAAGCACTTCCAGCTTGTTTTCTCTCCAGACCAAGCCCATCACAGAGCCTGACTACCAGTGTCTGGGAGCAAGAGAAAGCAAAACAGGGCCAGTGCCAGCATGAGAGAGAAGGAGAGCCAGCGGCCCCTCTGGTGATAACACACATCCTACATCTCCCATTCTTCGGTCTCAAAATCCTGCCCAACAAACAACATCTCCTGCAAACATGGGTCTCGATGCCAGGAGGGCTGGTTACGCCGTGTTCAATCTTAATTGGCGCGCGTCAGAGGTGGTTAGCGCGTAACCCAGTGGAGCTCACTTTTTGCCATTGGCGCGGAGTCTGTACAAAATTGCCATACAAGTCTCAGCAAATTCAATGCCCAGTCAACCTGTGGAACTCTTTGCCAGAGGATGTTGTGAAGCCCAAGACTACGAGTGAAACAGTGTTCGGCCTCTTTCTTGGGAATTTACTTTCTTTTTTTAACTTTCTTTTTATTGCTTTGTATATCAAATAGAAACACATAATGAAGCGAGACATCTAGAAATACACACACAAGATGGAAATAGCATCTAAATAACCAAATTCAATGGTCATTATTTGTAAAATCTGGGGGGGGGGAACAAAACACAAACAAACAAAACCCACCTCTGCCCCCAAAGCACGTGGAGCATCAATTATTAAAGTGACTATATAGATAAATAAGTGAGACCATAGACTATGCATATCAGGGACTAATATATACTAAACTCCAAAGGTATGCAATAGTTTCAGCATCATATTTTTCCAAGCGTGCCTATTAGAGTCATTTTTTCCCATGAACTCAGGAGTACAGAGCTCACGAAGCTGGTCTGTGTATGAGGGTGGAATTGCAGATTTCCATTTTCTCAAGCTAACTCTTAGCCACTAAGACATTTCTTAATGGGAACTGGTCATATCAAGCCATCTGGCACCCCTCCAATACACAAGCATGGAGAAGGAAAGATGGCATCATAGAATCATAGAAGATTAGGGTTGGAAGAGACCTCAGGAGGTCATCTAGTCCAATCTCCTGCTCAAAGCAGGATCAACACCAACTAAATCATCCCAGCCAAGGCTTTGTCAAGCCAGGCCTTAAAAACCTCTAAGGATGGAGATTCCACCACCTCCCTAGGGAACCTATTCCATCCCTTATGAGTTGTTGAGAGCGCACTGAATATGGCATCCCAGGCACCCACACATTTTTGGACAGGTACAGAAGAGGTGTGAAACGTTGGCATGTGGTTGTTTACATCTACAACTACTTTCACTGATGTGTTGCCAATCTGGCCTTAAACAACGTTCTGGAGTCCAGTTGTGCCTGTTTAATATCTCGTTCTGGAAGGAACTCAAGGATAAAGACAGCTCTGATACAACCTGTGTCTCAGAAGATGTTGGAGTCAATTCTAATTGCGGTTTCTCTGGTACAGGTACCGCTTGCTAGGGTGATTCTTCCAATTTAGATGTCTGTTGTGTATCTGTGGTTGGCTTCGTACAGTCAGGTCTTAGGTGCCTTCTATTACATCTGTACTTTTCGCTGGTAGGTGTCGCAATGTGATATAATGGTGTCTCCAGACCTGTCACCCTGTCCAGTTATGTTGTTTCCATGGAGGCTGGATCTCGGTGTTGGGATGATAGCTGGTCACTGTCTTTCCTGTTGTTGCTTTAATATGGCATGGTCCCGCCAAGGTATTTTGGGTTGTAGCAGTGAGTGTGAAGATGGAAGAGTGGTTTTCAACATCGTCTCCGTCAGCCACTGGGCGGGACAGTATTCCACATCTCTTGAAGACAAGTTCTGCGTAAGCTTAAAAGCTTGTCTCTTCCACTGACAAAAGTTGGTGCAATAAAATATATTATCTCAGCCACCTTGTCTCTCTCATATCCTGAGACCCACATGGCTACAACAATGCTGCAAACAACGATGGTGTGTGTCTCAGTTTCTCTCTCCTTGGTGCAGCCATTTGGTGACACATTGATTTGATAGTCTGCCTGGATCTCTCCATGAGATTGTGGCTATCCAGGGCCACTGCAGTGAACGACTTTAACTCCTCAAGATCTTGAGAAGTTACCCATTTCCCTTCTTGCATCAGGGATGCCAGGTCTCTCAGTTTAGCAATAGCAGAATGGACTGACTTGTCTGGTAGAACTTCCAGAAATTTGGAAAAGAAGCCATAGAACCTAAGTCGCAAAACTGGGTGACCGGGCAACAAAATGGCAGATAAAATTCAATGCTGATAAATGCAAAATAATGCACATTGGAAACCGTAATCCCAACTATACAAATAAAATGATGGGGTCTAAATTAGCTGTTGCCACTCACAAAAGAGATCTTGGAGTCATTGTGAATAGTTCTCTGAAAACCTCCACTCAATGTGCAGCGGCAGTCAAAAAAATGAACAGAATGCTGGGAATCATTAAGAAAGGGATAGATAATAAGACAGAAAATATCCTATTGCCTCTCTATAAATCCATGGTATGCCCACATCTTGAATACTGCGTGCAGATGTGGTTGCCCCATCTCAAAAAAGATATATTGGAACTGGAAAAGGTTCAGAAAAGGGCAACAAAAATGATGAGGGGCATGGAACGGCTTCCGTATGAGGAAAGATTAATAAGACTGGGACTTTTCAGCTTGGAAAAGAGACGACTAAGGGGGGATATGCTAGAGGTCTATAAAATCATGACTGGTGTGGAGAAAGTAAATAAGGAAGTGTTATTTACTCCTTCTCATAACACAAGAACTAGGGGTCACCAAATGAAATTAATAGGCAGCAGATTTAAAACAAACAAAATGAACTATTTCTTCACAGAATGCACAGTCAACCTGTGGAACTCCTTGCCAGGAGATGTTGTGAAGGCCAAGACTATAACAGGGTTCAAAAAAGAACTAGATAAGTTCATGGAGGATAGGTCCATCAATGGCTATTAGCCAGGGTGGGCAGGGATGGTGTCCCTAGCCTCTGTTTGCCAGATGCTGGGAATGGACGACAGGGGATGGATCACTTGATGATTACCTGTTCTGTTCATTCCTTCAGGTCAGATCCGGTCAGGATCTGGGCCCAAGTACCCACCTGGGGAACACAAACAGAGGTGTTTCAGTGTAGGAGATTTTAACAGGATCCCATGGCTGGAAGTCGAAGCTAGACAAAGTCAAACTGGAAAGAAGGAGCCAACTTTTAACAGAGCGGGTGATTAACCATTGGGAAAACTCCCCCAGACCTTAGGGGTGGGGGTGGGGGATTCTCCAACATTGTGTTCATGAGAAAGGCCGAATTTGAAACAAATCTTTATTCCCGACAGCGCTGGCTATTGTCTCTGCAATGCGAGGAAAGACAAAGGGGAACAGGGAACATCGGATGCTGAGGCTGGGGGTTCATATGATGCCCGCAAATCGGGCCCGGTCTGTTACTGAAGAGGTGATATTAACAAGGGGCTGAGAAATTCCATCCCTCCCCCCGTTAGCCACAATCATTAATAGAAAGAGCACTTGATGGTTACCTGTTCTGTTCATTTCCTCTGAAGCACCTGGCATTGGCCATAGTCAGAAGATACTGGGCTAAAGGGATCTTTGGTCTGATCCAGTGTGGCCATTCTTATGTTCTTATGTGTTACAGAGAACGGGTTGAAATTGGACCATGTCCTGAGGAGAGCAACAAAAAGGATCAGCAGTTTAGAAAAGCTGGTCTACGAGGAAAGGTTACAAATGGGCATGTTTAGTCTTCAAATATGATAAGAGCTGTTATAAAGATGAATTGTTCCCTGTGTCCACAGAAGACAGGATGAGAAGTAAGGGGCTTAATCTGCAGTGAGGGAGATTTAGGTTAGCTATTGGGAAAAACTTTCTAACGCTAATGATAGTTAAGATCTGGAATAAGTGGTTGGTCCTGCTTTGAGCAGGGGGTTGGACTAGATGATCTCCTGAGGTCTCTTCCAACCCTAATCTTCTATGATTCTAGGTATCCAAGAAAGGTTGTGGAATCAGCATCACTGGAGGGTTTTAAGAAGAGGTTGGACAAATACCGGTCAGAGATGGTCTAGGTTTACTTGGTCCTGCCAGTCCGACATGTCTACGATTAATGGCATCCCGTGAGCTACTCAACATGGGCTGGTGGGTTTTTTTTTTTCCCGATTAACACTTTGTGGAGAGGTGGGTGCCACAAATTTTGGCTCCTCTTCAGCCGTCATCCCAGAGGAGAATGAGGAGGAACTTGGAGCTGATATGAACACGTCAAGTCATGCCAGAACATGTCAAGGGGTCATTGTTGTTCCTTACTTGGATGTTTGTTTTACTATAGAATCTGGAAATACTCAGGACTGAACTAAAGGAGAAAGGTGCATGTGATACTTCAACCATCTTTAAGAGACTAGATTATCACCGAGGTCCCTTTTGGCCTGGGAAATCTCTGAATGCCCCCCCCCCGTCTTATTTTTACAAACGCGTGGGGAAACTAAACCTCTGTCCCATAGCGTTGTAGGGTGGCCCAAGGGCCTGACAGTCAGCTGACCTGTTTTCTATTCCCAGCTCTGGCCTACCGGCTGATCTCAGGTGACTCCCTTCCGCTGTTGCGTGACTCAGTTTCCCCACCTATAAAATGAGGTTAAGGATACTGGCCTCCATTGAGATCTCTGGGTGAAACCTGCCAGGGATTCTCCTGAAAGCCCCATGATACCAGGGGCCACCTAGAAAGGAAAGCTAATCCCAGCCCAGCCCAAGGAGTTTACAATGCGTGAGATGGGGGCGGGCAAGCAGTGAGATCTGACTCAACCGAGTGGGCTAAACAGCATGACAGCTGCTGCTGAGGGTCTGCCAGGTGCCGAGAATCCACTCCAGCCCTTGGTAAATTGTCCCAGCGGTTAATTGCTCTTACCACTAGTTCCAGTCTCAGTTTGCCTAGTTTCTGGATCGCGTTCTACTTTGTCGCCTGGACTGAGGAGCCCATGATCCAGTATTTGTTCCCCATGTCGGTATCTATAGACTGGGATCAAGTCACACCTTAACCTCCCCTTTGTTAAGCTAAATTGATCTAAATAGTCTCTCACTCCAAAGCCGGTTTTCTAACCCTTTCATCATTCTCTGAATTCCCCTGCACTCTTATTTGTATCCACGCCTCCCTCGCAGCCAGTGCTGGGTTTACAATGGCACCAGTGGCTCCATGGAGCTGAGCCCATGCTCAGAAGGGGCCCTGGCCTACTCTGTGCCCTGTGCCCAGCCTGCTCTGTGCCCTGCTCTGTGCCCTGAGACCCCCTCTGGCTTCCCCCACCCAACCCCCTGCTCCTCTCTGCCCCCTGGCTCACCCACCGGCTTCTCTCTGCCTCCTGGCCGGACCCCAGTGCACCTCCGGCTCCGTGCAGTCTTTGCTTCCCACCACCTGTGGGGCCCCACCTGTCTCCCCGGAACTGAGCTGCCTGGGACTGGTGCAGAAGCCTGGCCAGTCTCGGCCAGTTGTGGGGGGGACAGTGTGGGGAGCTTGGCTGGGTCCCTCCAGGCAAGTGGGTCCTGAGGAAGCCCAGATGAGACAGGCCCTGGCCTGGCTGATCACGCCACTCCTGAGGGGCCAGAGCGATTCCCCACGAGGACCAGCCCTGGCTGTGTCTGGCGGCTCCGCCCGGCAGACACAGTCACCTCCCACAGGGCCGGTGAGTATGGCCAGGAGGCAGGGCTTGGGGAAGTGGGTCTCTGGAGGGTCTGAGGGGGTTCTGGGCTGTGAGAGGGCGAAGAAGAGGTGTGTGTTGGGGCACTAGGGAGTGGGGGTTCTGTGTGGGTGGTGGGAAGTTGTGGAGTTGTGCAGGGTGCTGTGCATTTGTGGCAGGGACTGGGGAGGCACTGGGCATAGCAGGTCTGGGGGGGCTCTGGCCCTAGGGAATCGGGTGGGTGTTCTGGTTTGCCCCACACTACAAGAAGGATGTGGAAAAATTGGAAAGAGTCCAGCGGAGGGCAACAAAACTGATTAGGGGGCTGGAGCACATGAGTTATGAGGAGAGGCTGAGGGAACTGGGATTGTTTAGTCTGCAGAAGAGAAGAATGAGGAGGGATTTGATAGCTGCTTTCATCTACCTGAAGGAGGGTTCCAAAGAGGATGGATCTAGACTGTTCTCAGTGGTAGCAGATGACAGAACAAGGAGTAATGGTCTCAAGTTGCAGTTGGGGAGGTGTAGGTTGGATATTAGGAAAAACTTTTTCACTAGGAGGGTGGTGAAGCACTGGAATGCGTTACCTAGGGACGTGGTGGAATCTCCTTCCTTAGAGGTTTTTAAGGTCAGGCTTGACAAAGCCCTGGCTGGGATGATTTAGTTGGAAATTGGTCCTGCTTTGAGCAGGGGGTTGGACTAGATACCTCCTGAGGTCCCTTTCAACCCTGATATTCTATGATTCTATGATTCTATGGGCGGGGGGGCTGTGTGGCACGACATGGGCCCACCCCTGAGGGGAAGGGGCACAGAGCCAGGAGGGCCATTGTGCTTCTGGCAACTGCCAGTTTGTAAATAGCGCCCTTGCACTGGGCTGGGTGGAGCAGGGCCAACCCTGCCACACTCCATTGCCCCTGGCTGGCCCCTCGCTCTGGGGACCAACCCCCCCGTGCCATGCTCCATTGCCCCCATTGGGGCCCACAAATATGTTTGGCACTGGGCACACAAAAGGTTAATCCAGCCCTGCTCGCAGCCTCCTAACCAGCTGCCCAGACCTGTTCCCTGCCTGATGCACTGTGCTGTGGCTATGTTGATGTCTTGCCTGCAAGCTATTCCAGCCAGGAAGTGCTTGCCTGAATCACGTTGCAAAAGGTCCCAGCCTCATCAGAACGCTCATTAACTTGTGATTTATAGCTGGGATGAATGTTGCCGCTAGATCAAAGAGCATACAGGTCAGGCCACCTGGTTCACACTGATTCCATGACAAGGAGTCCGCTGGAGTGGAGGATCCTTTTGTTGCCAGTATATGACTCATGGGCTTGCACGAAGGCGTGGTTAAAGGTGGTTTGGGTTCTTTGGAACGTGACATATGATGAGGGAAAAAATTCAACCAGCACGTTAAGGCTATGTGAGCTTTTGGACTTCAAATATTTCCTGCAGCAGGGAGTTCCACAAGTGAGTTATCCATCACCGGAAATGTATTTCCTTTTATATTGGATGTCAACTCATTGTGCTATTGATATCATTCCCGTAGTGCCTAGAGGTCCCAGCTGAGACCACGGTCCCTAGGTGCTACACAGACCCCGATCCAGATCAGGGCCCCTCCCCCATTGTGCCATGCCACTTTGGTTTCATGTTATGAAAAAGGGGTAAATAGCAACTGTCATAACTATAAAGGGAAGGGTAACAGCCCTCCTGTGTACAATACTATAAAATCCCTCCTGGCCAGAGACTCCAAAATCCTTTTACCTGTAAAGGATTAAGAATCTCAGGTAACCTGGCTGACACCTGACCCAAAGGACCAATAAGGGGACAAGATACTTTCAAATCTTGGTGGGGGGAAGGCTTTTGTTTGTGCTCTTTGTTTTGGGGGTTGTTCGCTCTTGGGACTAAGAGGGACCAGACATAAATCCATGCTCTCCAAATCTTCTGAACCAGTCTCTCATATTTCAAACTTGTAAGTAACAGCCAGGCAAGGCATGTTAGGTTTATCTTTGTTTTCTCAACTTGTAAATGTACCTTTTGCTAGAGTGTTTATCTCTGTTTGCTGTAACTTTGAACTTAAGGCTAGAGGGAGTTCCTCTGGGCTCTTTGAATCTGATTACCCGGTAAAGTTATTTTCCATCCTGATTTTACAGAGATGATTTTTACCTTTCTTTCTTTAATTAAAAGCCTTCTTTTTAAGAAGCTGGTTGATTTTTCCTTGTTTTAAGATCCAAGGGGGTTGGATCTGGACTCACCAGGACTGGTGGGGGGAAAGAGAAGGGGGGGGGGAATGATTAATTCCTCCTTGTTTTAAGATCCAAGGGGTTTGGATTGGTGTTCACCAGGGAATTGGTGGAGGAGTCTCTCAAGGCTACCCAAGGAAGGGAGTTAGCACTTGGGAGTGGTGGCAGCAAAAGCAGATCTAAGCTGGCAGTTAAGCTTAGAAGTTTACATGCATATCTGTACTCTAAAGTTCAGAGTGGGGAAGGAACCTTGACAGCAACATACTAGCCCTAAGCACATCTCTAGCCCTAAGCCCCTATTCAACCCTAAACTTAACTCCAAGTATTAAAAATAACCCCTACCCCACACTGTAACCCTATAACTCATCCTAACCCTAAAAATAAGCACTACCCATAATTGTAACCCTATATCCCATCCCTAACCCTAAAATTAACCCCCAACCATAACTGTAACCCTATACCCCATCCCTAACCCTAAAACTAACCCC
>NW_020665102.1:1021382-1022701 GCF_002925995.2 Terrapene triunguis
ATCCCTAACCCTAAAACTAACCCCTACCCATAACTGTAACCCTATACTCCCTCTCTAATCCATGAAACGTTATTTGAGGGCTGCAGAAATTACGTGACAGGGAGACATGGTTTATCTTATGAAAGAGAGGATCATTGTATTGTGTAACAACAAGAAAATCCCGGTAACTAAAGGGCTTTTAAGGTTCATGGCGAAAGTCAGAACAAGAACCAACGGGTGGCAGTTTAAACCAAACAAATTCCAATTTGAAATATGACACTTTAAAGATTATCTAAATTCCTGGAGGATAGGTCTGTCCATCGCCGTTAGCCGAGATTGTCCGGGATGCAACCCGATCATGTTCTGGGTTGCACTAGCCTCTGATTGCCAGACACTGGGACTGGACCACTCAATAATTGCCCTGTTGTGTTCATTTGTCACAATAAAAATCCCTCCCTGGGGTCACCTGGGTAAGCACCAGCATTGTATATTGCTAATGCTTTTATATGCATTGGAAAGGATTTTGGGAAGGGTTGAATGTGTGTGTGTGGAGTGGAAGATTTTTTTGCAGGTTACAAGAGGCCGAAGGGGGAGGAAGGGATAAAGGAAAGTGTTGATGATTTAGCTAGGCCCAAAAATAAGAAATGAAACTGCAGCCCAAGGCCAGTGCACACAAACAGGCTCTTTGCTGCCAAACAGCCAGAAGCCTGTATTTTAACCCTGGCCAGCCGTAAAAAAGAAAAACTAAGCCAGACAGAATTGAAGGGGGTGCAAAACTAGTAAGATTGCAAAGGTCAGCGAGTTGGAACACAACAGTCTTGCGATCCTGAAACCAGTGTGTTTTGGGTAAGCTAAGGGAGACGTGGAAGGCTGGTTCGGACTGGTACCAAGAGCATGAGGAATGAGGGTCCCTGGACAAAAACACCCCCGGAAGAACCCAGGGCTTAAAACCCTCCTGAGAGCTGAACCAAGTTGGAGATTTACAGTGGACCCTAGACGACCTGTGCACAGGGCAGAACTCTCGTGTACCCTTCCCTCTGTTGGAGAATAACACAGTTCTCACTCTTTGGTTGGGTACAGCAAAGTCAGATACTTTATTCTCTCTCTATCAATTGCATAGAGGGAGATAGTGCACTAGGACACAGGGTCTCCCCCTCCTAGGCAGGTCTCTCTACAGGTAAACAATTACAGCAAGCATTTATACCTTTTGTTACAGACAATAATAAGTAACAGCTGCATTTTTTTTATACCTTCGTCATTCTAATATCTTGTTTTTATCACTTATGTAGACTATTAGTCTACATTCCATATTGTCTGCACATTATCTACACAAGGTCACA
>NW_020665102.1:1022711-1036256 GCF_002925995.2 Terrapene triunguis
CCACTGAACTTTCCCACTCGCCTCACACAATCCTCGCTTCTACAAATTTTGCGTTATTAGGGTTACAGTTAGCCTGACTCTTGCTAACAAACTGTCATGCATTGCAATCCCCTTCCTGTCAGTTCTTTCTCTGCTTCCACACTCTCTTCTTCTTATGTTATACCCATGCTTGGCCAGCCTTGGGTTGTGCGTGTGTAAGCATGAAAGTGGGTTAGGGCTCAGGCACTAACGCTTTCTTCCTCCCTCTGAGTGACATGGGGTTCAAGCAGCACTTACCGCTGTTATTTGGTTAATAAAGCTTTAAACTTAGTCACTTGGTGTGCTCCTTCATCACCTGCCCTAAAAATCCTGCGGCCTCAGCGTAATCACCTAAAGCCGCAGGCAAATTAGTAACATAAATCTGTCACACATTTCCTCTGGGGCATCTGGCATTGGCCACCGTTGGAAGACAGGACACTGGTCTAGATGGACCTTTGGTCTGACCCAGTATGGCCATTTTTATGCTCTATTCTTATTTGAAAGAGCCCCTTCAAGGGCAGAGGTGGCTTAAGTCAACTTGGGCGTCTCTTTCTAGAACAGCATTTTTCAAAGTTCTTGCTGCAACCCAGTGCTGGGTCATGGCATGTCAGGCACTGGGTCGCTCTGCTCAGCACCGCCGACTGGGCCGTTAAAAGTCCTGTCGGTGGTGCTGCTCAGCTAAGGCAGGCTAGTCTGTACCTGTTCAGATACTGCGCTGCAACCTGGAAGCAGCCAGCAGTGGGTCCAGCTTTTAGGTGGGGGGGGTCCAGGGGCTCTGCACACTGCCTCAGCCCAGAACTCTGACCCCCTCCTTCACCCCAACCCTCTGCCCCATCCCTGAGCCCCCCAAACCTGGAACCCCTTCCCGCACCTCAAATCCCTCATCCCCAGCCCCTATCCCAGAGCCTGCACCCCCATCCCAGAGCCCTGACCCCCTCCTGCATCCCAACCCCCTGCCTCAGCCCTGAGCCCCCCAAACCAGAACCCCTTCCGGCACCCCAAGCCCCACAACCCCATCCAAGAGCCTGCACCCACAGCCCAGAGCACTGATCCCTTCCCACTCCCCACCCCCCGCCACAGCCCTGAGCCTCTTGCCAAACCCAGAACCCCCTCCTGCAACCCAAACCCCTCATCTCCAGCCCCGCCCCAGAGCCTGCACCCCCAGCTCAGAGCCCTGGCCATCTCCTGCACCCCAAACCCCTCATCCCCAGCCCCACCCCAGAGCCTGCACCCCCACCCCAGAGCCTTGATCCCCTCCTGCACCCCAGCCCCCTTCCCAAGCCCTGAGCCCCCTCAAACCCTGAACCCCATAGCCAGGGGGAGCGAACAGGGGGAGTGGTGCTTTTACTGATGGGGCAGCGCTCCGGGTCTTCAGCGGCACTTCAGTGACAGGTCCTTCACTCGCTCCGCGGGTCTTCGATGGCATTTCGGCAGCAGGTCCTTCAGTGCCGCCGAACACACCCGGAGCAAGTGAAGTTTTCAAACTGTGGGGTGCTTCCCCCTTGGAGGGTGGGGGGCGTGCAACCAGGTCCTTTTCTGGGGAGCAGGAGCTGGCAGAGATGTCATACCTCCGTGGGCGGGAGCGGTAGCATCAGGTGGTATGTGCTGGAGGAGATCTGGGGTGGGGCGGAGGGGGAGGGAGGGAGCAGTGGACCATCCTCTTCCCTATTTACCACTCCCCAAATTTTTGGTGTTCTCTGCACACCATATCGGGGCTGGTTTTATGCTTCCTTCCAGCTCACGGATTAAAATCATTAAGTAATGTAAGGCTAAGAACTGAGCCTTGCGGGACCCGCCCAGCAGTGCCCTCACTCGATGATGGTTCCCCGTTGACAATTTTGAATCCATCGAATGTGCCCCGTCTTACTTTCTAGTTTGTTCATCTGGACGTTGGGCGGTACCACGCCAAATGGTGCGTAGAAGTCCAGGTCGATTACATCAACTCCCTGACCTTTATCAAAAGAACATAAGAACGGCCAGCCTGGGTCAGACCAAAGGTCCATCTAGCCCAGTGTCCTGTCTTCCGATGCCAGGTGCCCCGGAGGGAAAGAACAGAACAGGTGGTCACCAAGTGATCCATCCCCTATTGCTCATTCCCAGCTTCTGGCAAACAGAACTTTTAATCTCATTATAAAATAAAAAGGTATCAAGTTAGTTTGATGGGATCTAGTTTCCAAAAACCTTCGTTGATTGACATTACGGATATTACCTATATCAGCCACTCCATTATCTTGCCTGGGAGCAGCATCAGGCAGACGGGTCTATAATTACCCGACTTGTGGTTTTTGTACGGTTTGCCGCACCTTCACTCAGACTCATACACATCGCAATCTTCTAGTCTGATATCCTGCATGTTGCAGGCTTCAGAACTGCACCCACTCATGCTCCACCATTCACTCTAGCTTCAACCTGCAACTGCCGCCTGCCCCATGCTGCAGAGGAAGGCAACCCCCCCCCCCCCCCCCCGCCCCCATCAACCTAACCCAGGAGAAAATTCCTTCCTGAACCCAAATCTGGTGATCAGTTAGACTCTGAGTGTGTGGGCAAGACCCACCAGCCAGACACTGGGGAAAGAATTCTCTGTAGTAACTCAGAGCCCTCCCCATCTAGTGTCCCACCTTTCAATTCTCATATCAATCCCCATCTTCTCCAATTGAACTAATAATTTCCCATATGGAACTGTATCAAATGCTTCATTGAAACCCAGGGAAATTAGATCTACTGCATTTTGTTTGTCCAAAAAATCAGTTATTGTCTCAAAGAAAGAGGTCAGGTTGGTCTGGCACGATCCGCTTTTGGTAAAACCATCTTGTATTTTATCCCAGCTACCGTTAACCTCTGTGTCCATAACTGCTTTCTTTCCTCAAACTTTGTTCCAAGTCCTGGTGTACAATTGAGGTCAAACTAACAGGCCGGTAGTTTCCCATATCACTTCCCCTGCCTCCTTAAAAATAGGTAATACATTAACAATTCCCTAGTCATAGGGTACGACGCCCACGTTCACAGATTCATTAAAAAGGCTTGTGTCATGGAGTGTGGGGGACTCAGGTCCCTGCACCCCCCACTTCCTGCAATTCACCGTCACTCTCAGCCAGCCAATAAAACAGAAGGTTTATTAGATGATGGGAACACGGTCCAAAACAGAGCTTGTAGGTACAGACAACAGGACCCCCTCAGTCAGTCCATGTTGGGGAGCAGGGAGCTTAGACCCCATCTGGGCCTCCCTCCATTTCCCCAGCCAGCTCCAAAATGAAACCCCCTCCAGCAGTCTCACCCAGCCTCCTCCTCCTCCAGCCTTTGTCCAGTTTCCCGGGCAAAGGTGTCACCTGGCCCCAACTCCCATCCTGGGCTCAGGTATCATCCCACAAGTGAAGTCACACCCTGATATCCCCATCACCAATGCAGACAGTCCCAGGAAAACTCCCACGCAACATTCCCAGGTCAATCCACCCCACTCCCTACTCCGTCACAGCTTGCTGTCAGGTTTGCAATTTCACATGCATTTAAATTTCGCATTTAATATTCTTGGATGGAGAAGAGGGAGGAGGTCTAGGAGACCAGAACATCTTTTTGCTATAACACACTGCTGCACTCAAGCAGCAAATGGGTTGATCCTGGCTTTGGGCCCGCATTTCAATGGGGTCCTGACATGACCCGAGAGCAGTGGAGGGTGCGCAGGGTGTGACGAAGTATCATTTTCCCTCATTATGTTGTATGTGAGCCAAGGTGAGTCTTACTGTTTGGCATGACTGCTGTGCATGCCTCCGTTTCCCTGTGTATTGCACCAGTACCTAGGTGGTGGGAATAAGGGTGCATGATTTTTGCTGAGGCCCTCGGGGGGCAGGTGAGGCTGCTCCAGCTGCTTATGGTCTTTGTCTCGCTTCCTGTGTCACTCGGTTGCATCCCCTCCTGGTGCCAAAGGAAATCAGACATAGCCGATGTGCAGGCACCTGGAGCAGCCTCACCTGCTCCCGAGGGCCTCAGCAAAATTCAAGCACCCCGTCCCAATTCTTCCCACCCCATTCCCACCTCTTCCTGCCACCGCAGGGCAGAAAGAGGCGGGGTGGGGGCAGAGAGCAGTGGGAAGAGGTGGGGCGGGACAGAGTGGGGGCAGGAAGAGGCAGGGACGGGGCAGGGGTGGGAAGAGGCGGGGTGGGAGCAGAGTGGGAGTGGGAAGAGGCAGGGGTGGGAAGAGGAGGGAAGATGCAAGGCGGGGGCAGAGTGGGGGCAGGAAGAGGCGGGGCGGGGGAAGAGTCAGGGCAGGACAGGGGTGGGGCCTCGAGGGAAGGGGTGGGCTGGAGGCGGGGTCCGGGGCAGAGGGGGTGCTAGGGCCAGCCCAAATCTCCCGCAATCAGTCTCAAACTGGCAACACTCCTCGCCTGTGTATTCCTTCTCCGCACTCCCTCCTTTGATTGTAGGCACCTGTGGGAAATGATTCATGGCTTGTAGGCCAAAATCGGCGTCCATAGCAACTCTGCCTGCCTAGCAGCTTCTCAGGACCCACCCATCTGTAAGCTCCTGGCTTGGGCATGTTTTAATAAAGACAGAGCAACATTTATTTCAGCACCTCAGGAGCGATGGCTCCCTGATGGGAGATTAAAGCCGAGGCATAAATTGTTATGAATGGGGCAATTGGCATGAAATTGCCTTAATAGCTCTCAGCTCGAGCCACCGATCAGCTGTTTAGCGAGTGTCAGGAGGTGCTCGGGGCAGGGGGCGGGAAGAGTCAGAGCTAGAGCGGGGCTTAGGAAGAGTTGGCGGAGTGGGGGCGGGGCCTCGGAGCGGAGCACCCACGGGGGAAAATAAAAGTCAGTGCCTATGCCCCACATTCAAGTTGCTTCTCATCCCAAGAGATCTGTTCCTAACCCCAGGTCAACTGGTCCCCCTAGATCTCACCTGTAACTGATCCTCGAATAAACTTTCTAAAGGTTCATTAACTAGGACAAAGGGATCGGAGAGTTATTTACAGGTGAAAGCCAGAAAACAGCTACAAACCAATGAGTTACCACTGAAATCATAGAATCATAGAAGATTAGGGTTGGAAGAGACCTCAGGAGGTCATCCCAAGCCCCTGCTCAAAGCAGGACCAACCCCAACTAAATCATCCCAGCCAGGGCTTTGTCAAGCCGGGTCTAAAACCTCTAAGGATGGAGATTCTACCACCTCCCTAGGGAACCCATTCCAGTGTTTCACCACCTTCCTAGTGAAATAGTGTTTCCTAATACACAACTTAGACCTCCCCCACTGCAACTTGAGACCATTACTCCTTGTTCTGTCATTTGCCACCACTGAGAACAGCCGAGCTCCATCCTCTTTGGAACCCCCCTTCAGGTAGTTGAAGGCTGCTATCAAATCTCCGCCCCCCATTCTTCTCTTCTGCAGACTAAACAAGCCCAGTTCCCTCAGCCTCTCCTCTTAAGTCATGTGCCCCACCCCCCTAATCATTTTCGTTGCCCTCCGCTGGACTCTCTCCAATTTGTCCACATCCCTTCTGTAGTGGGGGCCCCAAAACTGGATGCAAAACTCCAGATGTGGCCTCACCAGTGCCAAATAAAGGAATAATCACTTCTCTCAATCTGCTGGCAATGCTCCCACTAATGCTGCCCAATATGCCGTTGGCCTTCTTGGCAATGAGGGCACACTGCTGACTCATATCCAGCTTCTCATCCACTGTAATCCCCAGGTCCTTTTCTGCAGAACTGCTGCTTAGCCAGTCGGTCCCCAGACTACCCAGTCTGTAGCAGTGTATGGGATTCTTCTGTCCTAAGTGCAGGACTCTGCACTTGTCCTTGTTAAACCTCCTCAGATTTCTTTTGGCCCAATCCTCCAATTTGTCTAGGTCACTCTGGACCCAATCCCTACCCTCCAGTGAATCTACCTCTCCCCCCAGTTTAGTGTCATCTGCGAACTTGCTGAGGGTGCAATACATTCCATCATCTAGAGAGCATTGATAAAGATGTTGAAATCCACAGAGTCACAAAATTGTACTCGGGCGGCCAACCTTCCGGGGTTGTCTCCAGGAATTAAAGATAAACCTTTAATTAAAGATGATGTCACTCGAGGAATCTGTCCAAGCAACATTGACAACCCTACGTTTTAGTGATCCATCAGTTCGAAGCATCTGTCAGGGCAGCCCTGGGAGGCAGCTCTGGGGATCTCTGACCCTTCAGAGCTCAAACAGCTGAACGGATGCCGTTTCAGCTCATCAGGGGGTTTTGTTCCTTTCCCCCAGCGTTGAAGATGAGGGGACGAGTCACCTCTTCCCAGGCACGAGAGTGGGGGAAGCAATCAACACAGTCTTTGCAGGGCTGTCCTGAGGCATACGCAGCATACGTGGCTGCGTAGGGCACCAGAAAATGTGGGGCAGCCCCCTCGCTGGCTGCGGCACGGACTCCTCTCCTCTCTGGCCTGTCCCCCGTGCTGGGCCGGCGGGCTTCTCCCTGACCTGACCCCCTGGCCCTGCCCTCCGCCTGCTCACTTCTCAGCCAGCCGGCTGCTCACGGGGCCAGGAGTGAAAGTTTGCATGTGAGTGAGAGGGGGGAAGTTGGCCAGGCTGGAAACAGAGCAGGGGGGATACCCTGAGTCTGGGAAGAGAGTGGGGGAGCCGAGCTCGGGGGGGGGGTAGAACCAGGCACGTGACTTTGGGAAGCGGGGGGGGGGGGGGAGAGGGACTGGATTGGGGAGAGCAGAGCTGGGAAGGGAAAAGAGCAGGGGGAGGGTTCTTTGTCACGCTAGGGCCTCCTGGGGAGCAGGCTGTTGGCCTCGGGGGAGAGCAGGTGTTATGAGCAGCCCCACACCGTACCTGCTCCTCTCTCCCTCTTCTGCCCATGTGCCCTGCCCCGCCAGCAACTCCCTGCAATCTCTCTCCTAGTCTCCTTTTCACTCCGCCTCCCTCTTCTCTGAAGTTTAAGCCCAGATGCCGAGGATCCCTTTTGGACCGTCACCTTTCCTCTCCTCCCTTCCCCAGTAGGGATCAGCCGCAGAGGCGCACCCACAACCAGGCTGGGGAGGAGGGAAAGTTAAAGGAAAATAAGAGGAGGTGGGGTTTGCTTTTCCTGCCCATTCACAATATTCTGGGGTCCACAGGAGGAAACTGACAAGCTGACAGCATTTTGACCGAGGGAGAGTTCTAAACCTTGCAGAGTTGAGTGGGATTTGAAAGGTCCCTTCAAGAACGCGGCACCGTCTTCCTCCCCAGCTGGAAAGACCTTTAAAAATGGCCTTAAATAATCCAAAATAAGAGCCACTGTTCAAGTGAGACGTGGCTGCTTATGGCTCCAGCCCCACTGTTGAAGCATTGTTGAAACTGCGTTCTGAGTTATACCCAGTGTGATCCCACTGAGCCGTGTGGGGCCACCTGGTATGCAGATCAGGGCAGAAAAAAGACTGTGCCTGACTATAATTCCTTTTCTTATTAAACTGCACATCCCAAGCATCTCGTTCCTTGTCAGGATGAGAGGGAAATGCTCTATTTTAGCAAAAAAAACCCCAGAGGAGTCCTTGTTTGTGGCCCCTTAGAGACTAAGGGTATGTCCACACTACCCGCCGGATCGGCAGGTAGCGAGTGATCTATTGGGGATCGATTTATTGCCTCTCATCTAGACACGATAAATCAATCCCCGAACGCGCTCCCCGTCGACACCAGAACTCCACGAGGGCGAGAGGCGGAAGCGGAGTTGACGGGGGAGCCGCAGCCATCAATCCCGCACCATGAGGACGGGAGGTAAGTCGATCTAAGATACATCGACCTCAGCTACACTATTCTCGTAGCTGAAGTTGTATATCTTAGATCGATTCCCCCGCCAGTGTAGACCAGGCCTAACAAATTTATTTGGGCATAAACTTTCGTGGGCTAGAACCCACTTCATCAGATGTATGAAGTAAAAGATGCAGGAGCAGGTATAAATACATGAAAGGATGTGGGTTGCTTTACCAAGTGTTAAGTCAGTCTAACGAGATAAATCAATTAACAGCAGGCTACCAAGGGAGGAGAAATAACTTTTGAAGTGGTAAGAGAAGGGCCATTACAGACAGTTGACAAGAAGGTGTGAGTAACAGTAGGGGGAAATTAGTATTGGGGAAATTAAGTTTAGGTTTTGTAATGACCCAACCACTCCCAGTCTTTATTCAGGCCTAATCTGATGGTATCCAGTTTGCAAATTAATTCCAGTTCTGCAGCTTCACATTGGAGTCTGTTTTTGAATTTTTTTGTTGAGGAATTGCCACTTTGAGGTCTGTTATTGAGTGACCAGAGAGATTGAAGTGTTCTCCTACTGGTTTTTGAACGTTATGATTCCTGACGTCTGATTTGTGTCCATGTATTCTTTTGCGTACAGACTGTCCGGTTTGGCCGATGTACATGGCAGAGGGGCATTGCTGGCACATGATGGCATATATCACATTGGTAGATGTGCAGGTGAATGAGCCCTGGATATTGTGACTGAGGTGGTTAGGTCCTATGATGGTGTCCCTAGAATAGATATGTGGACAGAGCTGGCATCAGGGTTTGTAGCAGGGTTTGGTTCCTGGGTTGGTGTTTTTGTTGTGTGCTTTGTAGTTGCTGGTGAGTATTTGCTTCAGGTTGGGGGCTGTCTGTAAGCGAGGACTGGCAAAAAGCGATTTGGGAGTTGATGGCCCAGAGCGGTAGCAGGCAGGGGCCTGGATAAGGGCTGGACCCAGCCATTGGTATCAACTATTTCTTTTTTGGCATTCAAATTGATTTTTGGGTCATGGCTGATATCATGAAAAATGCTTCCCTGTGGCCTTTTGATATGCACACAGAGGCATAGGCGTCAACTTTCCCTGGCGCTGGCGGGTGCTCACGCCCCCTGCCCCTGGCCCCGCCCCGACTCCATCCTTTCCCCACCCCGCCCACCCCCATTCCAACCCCTTCCCCAAAGTCCCCACCCCAACTCCGCCCCCTCCCTGCCCCTATTGGACCCCTTCCCCAAATCTCCGCCCCAGACCGACCTCTTCCCCAAGCACACCGTGTTCCCCCTCCTCCTCCCTCCCTTCCAGCGCTTGCCGCGTGAATCAGCTGTTCGCGTGCAAGTGCTGGGAGGGAGGAGGGAGAAGCAGGACGCGGCGGTGCGCCCAGGGGAGGATGCGGAGGCAGAGCGGAGGCGGAGGTGAGCTGGGGCGGAACGGGGCAGGGAGCTGCCAGTGGGTGCTAAGCACCCACCAATTTTTCCCTGTCGGTGCTCCAGCCCCAACCACCCACGGAGTCAGCACCTATGCACAGAGGTATCTCGCTGCCAAGTCCCTATCCTAGGAGGGGAGGGGAGGGGGAAGGCTGCAGGGTGATCTCCCACCTCCCTGCAGCCCGTGGCCTGTTTTCGCCACTGCCAGGCTGGAGCCTCCCCATTTATTTATTGACAACATTTGCAGAATTTTCAAATATTTTGCACAGAATTTAATTTTTTGGTGTGGAATTCCCTCAGGAATATGGGGTGCTGGGCACTTGCGGGGGATCTGTGGTGGAGATTTCTGGGTGAGGGGCCACTGGGCATAGGGGTTGCTGGGCACAATGGGGGTACTGGGCAGGGGGGCGGTGTGGCGGGGCATGCTGGCAGCCCAGGGCTGGGGTTAGGGGCACAGGTGGGAGGGAAGTGCAGGGGTTAGGGGTGAAGGTGGCACTATTAAACTGTTTCTAATAAAGTGCACGTGGCAAGTTTTCCAATACCATAAGTTTATGTTTGTGTAGCTAAGAGCAAGTCGGGCATAGGGGCACCGGTTTAATAATACTGCATAGGGTCCCATAAATCCTAAGGATGGCCCCATTTGTCAGTTCTTAGCTCGTACCTGTAGCCTGGGTGAGAGCTGGCACCTGGCCTGCCAGCATCACGGCATCTGTTTTAAAGCATGCCCTGAATACGTCCAGCATCTTCTTGTCTGCTCTATGCCCTTCTACTTTTTACTGGCTATAAGGGTGAGCGATTGGGGCTGCAAGGAGCGAGCAGGGGGCGGGGTCTTGGGGGAAGAGGTGGCACAGCGGCGGGGCATCAGGGGCAAGGGAAGGCACAGGGGGCAGGGCCTTGGCTCAGGTGTCGGTGGCCCCCCACTTTTAGGTAGCTTCCACCGCTCCTGTCTGAAAGGGACCCCAAGAGGTCACTGAGTCGAGCCCCCTGCATTGATGCAGGACCGAGTAACCTTATAACTAGAGCCAAGTGACATTTTCCATCTGAAACTTTTATTTTGGTGAAAAATGCAGATTCAGTGACACCAAAATGCATCATGGATTCATGTCAATTTCGCCAAATTGTTCATTTAAAAACTATATCTTTTTCAAATCCCCAATAATTTGAAATGGCCAGTTTTGACTTTTTTTAAACAAAGGTTTCCAATTTTCCACTTGAAACGACTTGTTTCAAAATTGACTTTAATTTTATTTCTTAAAATTCTTTTTTTTTAAAAGGCACACAAATTAAATTAAATGTTTCAAATGAAAACATGAAATGTTTCGGTGTTTTGCTTTGAAAAGATTCATTTCAAAATTCCCTTTCATTGGATGAAATAAAAACCCTATTTTTTAAAAAAGGTTGCGATCAAAATGAAATGTTTAATTTTGGTGAAACAAAACATTTTATTCACCCCCAAATGGATTTGGTTTTGAGCTTTTGATTCACAGAAAATTTGGAAAATTGTTTCATGCCAAACCAGATTTTTTTCCGATATTTCAGAATTGCCAAAGAACTGAAAAAATTTGTTTCCCCCACTTCCCAGTTCTTCAAATAACAGACAAATGCAAAGAGAGAGCTTGTTTGCAATCAACAAAAAATAAAATCTTATTCACAAGTCAAGAGTGTTCCTTTTGTATTTGCAAAGGTACCGAGCACTACAAACTTCAGCTTGCCATGAGAAAAGAGTACACATATTCCTCCCCTGTGGTCTGGGGCTGGAGCACCGACGGGGAAAAATGGCTAAGCTGCAAGAGACCTGCCGGGGAGCTGCCGGTGGGTGCTAAGCCTCAGATCTTTCACGCTGACTTCCTTTCACCAAACTATTGGTTAGTCATTGAGACCATCTTCCTTTTCCTCATATAGCCCGGTCGTATGATAGGCAGGGATCCTTTCACCAACTGGCTGCTTTACAATATAACAGTGACTAACTAATAGTTTGGCGAAAGGAAGTCAGCGTGAAAGATCTGAGGAGGGAAGCGTTTGGAGCAGTCACCGGGAAGTCAGTCTGCGTGCCCATGGCTGGAATGGTGCCACCGTTGCATCACCTCTGTAAATAGTTCTCTTAACAAACAGCCAGTGCAGTTGCACAAGCACGGCGTCCTCTCCTGTCATTACCCAGCACGTGGCCCATGAAACAAACCCCACCTGGACTTTCCTTCAGCAGGTCACCTTTCAAGATGACTCACCAAGGCATGGTCCACACTTCAAAGTTAGGTTGACGTAGCTATACAAACTCCTGACCTACCTAGCTCTGATGACGCAGTGCAGACGCAGCTCTCTCAAGGGAAGTGATGTCCCCCCACCTACGGATAACCCCCTTCCACAGGTGTAGGCTGTGTCTACACTACAGCTATGTCTCTGTAGCATAGACACAGCCTTTATGATTGGTTTCCCCATCCACACAGAGATTAATAGATTTCCGCACAGAGCCCAGAACTTGTGGTGGGGTTGGATCTTCTAGACCAGCGGCTCTCAACCTTTCCAGATGATTGTCTCCATTTTGGGAGGCTGATTTCTCTGGCGTAGCCCCAAGTTTCACCTCCCTTAAAAAAGACTCTCTTACAAAATCAGACAGCAAAATACCAAAGTCTCACAGCAGACAGTGACTTAAGAAATGCCTAACTTTCTCCTTGTTATCAGATCATTATAAAATACATCGATCAGAATATAAATATTGTCCTTACATTTCAGTGTATAGTCTACAGAGCAGTCTAAACAAGTCATGATATGAAATTTTGGTTTGTACTGACTTTGCTCATGCTCTTTCTGTAAAACCAGGCAAATTTCTAGATGGGTTGATGGTACGTGTCCCCCTGGCTGAGAATGAATGTTAGCCTTCATCTTCATCCTCATCCTGGCATCTCCCCCAACACACTCAGGCTGGGGTAGAGTGTTTACAGTGTTACGTTGAAGCCCACTGAAGTTCATACCCACTGATGATGGTTTTTGCCCCCTTTGCCTTATCTGAACATCCACACCCCGCCACTTTGGGGTTGCCCCACTTTTCACAGGCCAGCTCGTTTGTTCTCCGGGCACTCGGTACCAATATACGTCGCTTCTTCACCTTCAGGACATCTCCGAGATTTCACCCTGGTGACCGACGCTCATCTGGCAGGGTCCCATGCCTTTCTGAGACCTTCTTGACCAAACACAGCCGTCATCAAACCATCAGCACATCGCGAACATAGACACAAGCACAATGGGTGTATTGTGCTGATTGGTCTTAAAGCTGAATGCCTAATTTGGCTAAGCTAGCCATTGTACAGAGGCTCAGGGCTACAGCAGGGGACGGGGGATGGAAAGGGATGGGGGGTAGAAGGACGGTGGGGCCTTGGGCAGAAGGGGCGGGGCTGGGGGTGAGTCTTCCCGAAGATGGCAGCCATGATGGCTGGTGAAAGACATACATCTCATTACAATGAGGGCTGTTAACAGCTGGTGACAAGTGATTTATTCCAAACAAGACGCAGCAGGCAATGATTAACCACCTGCATATGAATTGCATCAAGGCATTCAAAGAACAAAAGCCAAAGCTAGGCAGATAATATCTGGCCAGGTGTAAGTCGACACACAGAGAACAACTGAGGGCAGAATGTGGAGTATGCCAGGAATGTAGGTGGGGTACCCGAAGAAAACCATTATGATCTCATGAGGATCCAGGTTTACTAAGACACAGGATAGCTGCAGATATTTTTGACTTCGACAGCCACTCATATCTACCACTAGTGCATATTATAGGTTCATCAGTGATTGCTAGCCAAGTTGGTCAGGGCACAGCCCCATACTCCAGGTGTCCTAAACCACTGACTGCCAGAGTAGGGGTTAGTTTTAGGGTTAGGGATGGGGTATAGGGTTACAGTTATGATTAGGGGTTAGTTTTTGGTTTAGGGCTGGGGTATAGGGTTACATTTATGGGTAGGGGTTAATTTTAGAATTAGGAATGGGGTATAGGGTTACAGTTATGGGTAGGGATTAGTTAGGGTTAGAGATGGGTTATAGGGTTATAGTTATGGGTAGGGGTTAGTTTTAGGGTTAGGGACGAGGTATAGGGTTATAGTTATGATTAGGGATTCATTTTAGGGATGGGGTATAGGGTTACATTTATGGGTAGGGGTTAGTTTAGGGTTAGGAATTGGGTATAGGTTTACAGTTATGGGTAGGGGCTAGTTTTAGGGTTAAGGATGGGTTATAGGGTTACAGTTATTGGGTTATAGCAGTGGTTCTTAACCTGGGATGGATGCACCCCCTAGAGGTGCGAGATGCCCTTTCTGGGTGTGTGAGACATGCCAGATTTGTTTAGAAGGTGTCGGGGACTTTTTAACCCAGACGGCAAGGTTCGTTGTCTGACCGC
>NW_020665102.1:1036266-1044311 GCF_002925995.2 Terrapene triunguis
GTTGTCTGACCGCAGAGTGAGAGACAGGCAACACCAGCAAGGTCCAATACAAGCTCTTTATTGAAGAGTGCACACAACAATAGAGAGCGGCCCGTCTCCAGAGAGAACCAGCCACGATTACAATAACTAGTGAGATTATATAGACAGTTCCGTCGCGTCATAGTTAAGCAACTTAAAACCCCAAACCCCCCCCTTATTAGTTAAAGCTTCTAATATTCATGCATATCTATCTTCTTTGACAGTACAAACAGTTCATGATGCCTCAGCAGCTTCTTATCAGCTTTTTCGTCATGCACCAGAGGATGGGAGGAAAGAGGGAGTTGGGTACAGATAAAGAACAGAAACAGGGAATGAAGACTGCAAGTCTCCATTTGTCCAACAAACTGTTCCTAGCACTTCTGGTACAAGAATGCGGCCCCCACCTCTTATCTTGTTCTTTGCAGCTTAAGCAAGCATGCCCTCAGGTTTCACAGAGAGACAGGAATGGCCCAGCAACTACTGTTAGCCTAACTTTGGCTAAGCTGGCCAAACAACTATACTCCATATTTTTGGGCCTAACAATGGTAAATCATCAAAAACACATATTAAGCACAGGAACTTAAGTTCAACTACTTTGTTTGATCAAATCTATTTATTTATTAGCATTATATATTTTTTAACGATTACTGCATTAAAATTTTACTATGAAATTAAAATGAATATATAATTTTATCTCTTTCATTCTATAGTTATGATATATCTAGGTTTAAAGAACAAACCTACTTCAACGATTTCTGATAAGGGGTGCAAGAACTTATTTTTGAGAACCAAAGGGGTGAAGGCTACAGTAAAGCTTAAGAACCACTGGGTTATAGGGTTACAATTATGGGTAGGGATTAGTTTTAGGTTTATGTAGTGGAGTGGTCATCTGATCCTGGCCTGAAAGGGGTTAAAAGCCAGCCCTTGGAGAGGGCTGGGAGCCTTAGGCTGGGCTGATTGGGGAGGCAGCCTCAGCTGTGGCCATGCCTCAAACAGACCCAGCTGGCCCTATAAAGGCAAGGGACGCCTGGAGCAGACACAGTCTCTCTCTGGTTTCAGAGAGAGAGGGGCCTGGCTGCTGGGAAGCTCAGGGTACCTAGAGTAAGGCAGGGCTGGGGAAAGGCCAGAGGGGCTGGGGAGCTCCAGGCTGGCAACTCCCCAGGCTGCAGGGCCTTGTCCAAGGCCCCATAGAGGTACTGGGTTGCAGAGAAAGGCAGCAGGTCCCCAAACCCCCTTGCCTGTGATGAGTGGCTTATACTGCAGACTGCCCAAGGGAGCGGGGGCTAGTTGGTGACTGGCAGTAGCCTATGACTGAGGCGAGGTGGGGATAGGGGGTGGGGGTTCCCCAGGGAGGGGAGACCCCGAGAGTGAGGGGTTACTGCAGGGGGCAGCACCCCAGATAACAGGGCACCGGAGTCCAGGGAGGGACGTGAGGGCCCAGCGGCAGTGGGACATCGGCCTGCAGAGGGTGCTCCAAGGCTGGAAAAAGAGCTAATTTCCAGGACGACAGCAGGAGGCGCTGCAGGGGTGAGTCCCACAACGCTTACAATTGGTGGAGAATGTGGGCAGAAGCGGTCTGCCCCGACACAAGGGGCCAGGGCAAGGACTGTGAGCTATTGCCTGAGAGAAGCAAGGGGGTAATGGAACTGGATTATGCGTAGGTGTTCTTCACGGAGGGTTCCTGTGCCATTCCAGGCTGGGCTCCAGGGTCTGGTCCCCTGAGGAAATGGGCAGTCCGACAGCCCGGGAGGCTTGAGAGACTTATGCAAGAGCTCGGGGAGACTCAGCAGAGACAGTGGGAGGCTCAATGGGCCTTGCAGGCACAATTGGGGCAGCTGGCAGAGGAGCAGCGGGCCCTGGGGAAACTCCTGGGGAGGGAGTTCCCAAAAGACCACCGAGACTGGTGGGAGAAGCCCAGAGCTGGGGCCAGGAGGCCTGGGGCAGAGCACCGGGCATGTTACACCTGTGGGTGGCGCGGACATGTAAGGGTAACTTGTCCTTACTGGGACGGGGCAGGGAGCCTCACCCAAGATGAGGGAAGGGACAAGCCCGTATGAGAGGCCACCTGGTGAGGGAAGTCAGGAGGCGAAGAAGGTGTTGGGTCTGTGGGTGGCGGGGGCACCTATGGAGGGAGTGCCCTGCCCCGAGGAGCACCGCCCAGGGCAGCCCAAGGAGGGCTGGCCCTGAGAAGGACCAACAGAAGAAGCCGGGGCCTCAGGCAGCAAAGGGCTGGCGAGCCTGCTTTGGCTGCCATGAACGGGGCCACATATAAAGGAACTGCCCCCTCAGAGGAGGGCAAACTCCGGTGTAGGGGCCTGAGGACCCAAACGGGTCAAGGTCCGGCCAGGTAGTTGCTGCAAAGAGGGCAGTAGATCTGCCCGGGAGCCACCCACGGGGGATAGCAGACAAGGAGACTGGGACAGAGTGGTCTCCGCAAGAGGCCGGGTCCCAGGAGGTAGTGGAGCAGGTCGCAGTAGGCATCCAGACCCTGAAGGAAGAGGGCTTGGGGGAGTCTGGCCTGCATGCACGACTGGAGGCTACGGAGCAGGCCCTCCACGAGGCTGAAGCGAGTGCTGTGCACTTCGCTAAAGAATATGCAGCCGTCGTGGATGAGGAGGTCCGCTTGCGGAACCAGCTGGAGGAGTCCAAAAAGAAGCGGGCGGCTCTGGAGGTGCATGGGCGACTGGTCCAGGTCAGGAGACCCCCCTATCTCCAGGGGTGGTGATCTTGAGGGGGGTGTGTGTGTAGCGGGGTGGTCACCCGCTCCTGGCCTGAAAGGGGTTAAAAGCCAGCCCTTGGAGAGGGCTGGGAGCCTTAGGCTGGGCTGATTGGGGAGGCAGCCTCAGCTGTGACCATGCCCCAGACAGACCCAGCTGGCCCTATAAAGGCCAGGGAAGCCCGGAGCAGACACAGTCTCTCTCTGGTTTCAGAGAGAGAGGGGCCTGGCTGCTGGGAAGCTCAGGGTACCTAGGGTAAAGCAGGGCTGGGGAAAGGCCAGAGGGGCTGAGGAGCTCTAGGCTGGCAACTCCCCAGGCAGCAGAGCCTTGTCCAAGGCTCCATAGAGGTACTGGGTTGCAGAGAAAGGCAGCAGGTCCCAAACCCCCCTTGCCTGTGATGAGTGGCTTATACTGCAGACTGCCCCAGGGAGCGGGGGCTACTCGGTGGCTTGCAGTAGCCTATGCCTGAGGCAAGGTGGGGATAGGGGGTGGGAGTTCCCCAGGGAGGGGAGACCCTGAGAGTGGGGGGTTACTGCCAGGGGGCATTACCCCAGATAACAGGGCACTGGAGTCCAGGGAGGGACACGGGGCCCAGCGGCAGTGGGAAATGGGCCTGCAGAGGGCACTACAAAGCTGGAAAAAGAGCTAATTTCCAGGACGACAGCAGGAGGTGCCACAGGGGTGAGTACCGCACCATTACAGTTTAGGGATGGCGTATAGGGTTACAGTTATAGTTAGGTGTTAGTTTCAGGTTTAGGGAGGGGTACAGGGTTACAATTATGAGAACGGTTTATTTTTTTGTGTTAGGGATGGGGTATAGAGTTATTGTTATGTGTAGGGGTGAATTTTAGAGTTAAGGATGGGGTATAGGGTTACAGTTATGGGTAGGGGTTAGTTTTACGGTTAGGGATTGAGTACAGGGTTATATTTATGGGTAGGAGTAAGTTTTCAGATTAGGGGTGGGGTATACGGTTACAGTTATAGTTAGGGGTTAGTTTTAAGGTTAGGGATGGTGTTTAGCATTACAGTTATGGTTAGGGGTTAGTTTTAGGGTTAGGGTTGGGGTACAGGGTTACGGTTATGAGTAGGGGTTAGTTTTAGGGATGGGGATGGAGTATAGAGTTACAGTTATGGGTAAAGGTTAGTTTTAGGTTTAGGAATGGTGTATAGGGTTATAATTATAGTTAGAGGTTAGTTTTAGGTTTAGGGAGGGGTATAGGGTCACAGTTATGAAAAATTTACCACGTGTTGTGTTTGGATTAGAACAGCCTGAGGGTTTTTTATTACAAACGTTCAGTGAGAGACAACCAGCCTGGCTGCTCTTTTGAAAAAGGGAACACGGAAGCTTATATAGATTAAAGGGAACATTTAGTTAGGCATACTTTCTTATTAATATTTTTTATTATTAGGAATATAGCAAAAACAAGCTTTTCCTGTTATTTACAGGTTATTTTTTTGCAGTTAAATTTTTTAAGATTGGCTGTTGCAATTGTGTTAAAGTTGTAATTTTTTTAAACTTTTTTTTCCTGCCTTTTGACCACGTACACAGTTATTTTGACCAGAGTTTGGGCCTACTTCATTTTTTCTTTACAATCCCTCCTTTGGTGCCTTTTTGGCACCACTTTGGCCTAAACTTCCGTATTTATAAGCTTGTTAATTTCCTCCCTTTCCCCTCCCCCACATTTTATCATAAACATTTATTAACGTTACCTGCTTTCTTGAACTGGGCTTGGCGGATTTTTGTTTTGGGATAAAAAAGCAATTGCAAATACAACACCCTATTTTACATATTAGATGTATGATAAATATACACAGCAATGCAGCAATAATTTTAAACAGTTATTGCTTTAAGTGGTGGGACCATGTGGAAAATAGGTCAGAAAACAGGACCAGGGATTATTTTAGGACTTTGGTTGTTTGGCCTTTTCTACTGCTTTTTTGATGGCTGCAGCATTTTGCTTTATGGCCCAAGTGGTATTATTTATATACACGCAGCATTTTTTCTTGTTTAACGAGTGCACCACAAATCCCCCCTTTTGAGCTTCCAGCGCAATTATTAATCTTAAACCTTTATTTTTATTAAATTTTGTATTTTTGATTTTAAATTAAATGGCTTAGTTTTTGGGGTTTTGGTTGAAGGCAACGACAATGCATGGTTAGTATGAACATGAAAGGTACTATTATTATTACGTCCTTTACAACAACAATAACATAATTTTAGGCTAAACAATAATAATAAAAGCATTAGCATCCCCATTATAATAATATGATGGGGTTGTTGTATAACCTTAGTTACAAAACACAATACATTATATTTAGTCCATAAAGTAGACACTTTATAGGCTGTATGAAAAGCATTTTTTAAAATTTGATATATATTTTGGAGCATATGAATTTTTTTTTTGTAATTTAGAATTTTTTTTGACCATTGGTAGGAGTGAAAGCAAATTTTGGAACCTATTAGTTACTAATGCAGTTTAATTAAAAGGTATCTGAAACTTAAGGGCTGATTGTAAAATTTTATCCACAGGCCAATAAATAATATTATTGCCTGCAGCAGTGGTGAGATTAAAATGTATGTTTTGCAAAGTGGTGGCCTTAACATACACACAGCTATTATTTGCTTGGAACACCAGGTGTCCTGTTAGGGTAGTTTTTTGTCCCTTACCCTTCCAACAAACATTGTCATGAACAGTGACAACTTCCCCTGGCTTTAGTTTGGTACACACTGGAGCTGTGGGGGTTTTAACGGCCAGAGTGTTTATTGACTTTTTATCCCTATTCAAATGTTGGGTGTTATTTTAGGAGCACTGAGTATAAATTGTTTAGGCATACCAGGTAGTTTAATTTCTTAAATGTCTTGGTGAATTACCCAATCCCACATACATTCTTCCCACAGACCTGGCAGGATTTGGTATGTGGGAGCCCACACCCCTCCAAGCGGTTCATATGCTTGGAAGAAACATTGCGAATGTTTGCACTTCCACCCAGAAAATCTTTAAATATGTCTCCAGGGCCATAGATCAGATGATACTTCTGAAGTATTTGTAAGGGCAGTGGGCCAAGTTTGATGCTTAAGATTACTTCGAATGGCCATTAGCTGGTTATTCAGGAAATCCTGAATTTCTGAACATGCCAGATTCCACTGCAATGCCTTTTTAGCCTCAGTGATATTTAGCACCATTGTTGTTAGCAGTTTTTGCGTTATTGAACTGAGGGCAGAAATAACTCACAATTAACCAACTTTAGCCTGCACCTGAGTTAACTGTGCTTTAGTAATGAGACCTGTGGCCTTTTTCAATTGTTTTAATTTTTCTTTATGTTGTTGGCCTTTATAAATATTTTAAATTGCAGCTGCGCTGTTGGTACCATCCCATAAGTGTACGGCCACGTTTTTGTTTTTTTTTAGAGGATTTGGTTTTTTTTTTACTGTGCTAACCTAATGGCAGCCCCTTTTGAGCGATTAGGGTATGTAGAGGTGACTTGGAAGCTGGATAAGGGCAGTGTGAATTTTATAGTTTCTAGAGTAATATTAATTAGAGTTCACTGATATTTTAACACATTCCTTTTTGGTGAAGTACAGTACCACATTTGTTGGCTAAACACTTTTATGTACTTCTGAGAGGCATTAACATTAATAGCATAGGAAGCGGTATATTGCAATATGATGCAGGTTAAATTATTAGTTATTGGAATTATTTTAGTACAGGTAAAATTTCCGGTGGCAGAACAAACTTTTTGGGTATATGTTTGATTATTTACTAATTGGGTGACCAAATAACAGTAAGGGCCTTTTTTATTTACCATACTGCAAATTTCAGGAACGGCTATTATATTTACCCCGTTATAGAACCCATTAATTTTAATTTTTGATTTCTGGGGCTTATTTGTAGTGATACTATATATTTCTATTTTTACCGACCCATTTGTTTTTTACTTAATTGTTTGCTTATATGAACTCTTTTGAACTTTGAAAAATAATTTTTCTGAACAAAATTTTAGTAAATTACTAAGATGTGAAGGTCTGGGCCATTGGGTTTTAGTAGAATATACAGTATTATCTGTATTCGGGTCAATTTTAGGGGTTGTGGCAGAGGTGGAGGGGATGGTGAGGTTAATATTTGTGGCAGCAAGGCATTTTTGGTATTTAGTTTCCGGAAGCCAATTAGTACATCCTGATGGTACTTGCCCAAAAACACAGGGTGCAGCCTGTGGAATAAACCCCAAGACCCAATTAATACCATATTCCCAGGCATGGCTTCCACAAGTCCCTCCCTGCCAATGTACAATACTTCATTTTCTCCACCAGGGCCAATTTTTAATGTCCTTTGTCGTCAGGAATTCCTGGATCTTGGGGGTTTTAGCAGTGCGAGTGTTCCTTCTTTTTTGGAACAGTTGTGGTTTAGCATTATACAGGGGAGAGGTTACTAGCACATTACCCTGTAATGATTTGGGTTTTTTAGCAAAATCCAAATGCATGGTAGTTCTGTTAGCGGACAAGGGAGAGGTTACTAGCACTTTACCTTGTCCTTTTCTTCTGCTATCAAGAAGGAACAGCAGCACCAGAAGGAGCGATACCCCGCTTATTAATTGGAGAGTGTAGGGAGCCAGGGTGGCTGCCCTCCGAACCTGAGGGTAAAGGGCCTTTCTCTCAGCCTGAGTGGGCCGGGCCAGCCCAAGCTCGCTCCACCCCCTGGAAGGGGAGGGGTGGAACAGGAAGTATAAAGGGCGGGGCCCTTAGCTCAGTTAGGGCAGCACCAGGGAGGGATGCAGACGCAGACCGCGGGCTGCTCCCTTCAGACCCTGCTGCCACGCCAGGGGAGGCCCTGGACCAGTGGAAACCTCACCTGGAGGAAGGACTGAGACTGCCAGAACTGCCCGCTGCTGAGTACCTAGAGGGACTGGAGGAGCTGGAGGGGGAGCTGGTGCGGCCAGCAGCCAAAGACCGGGGGGAGCTGGAGGAGCCTGAGCCCGAGGGGGAGCTGGAGCTGCCAACAGCGGACTACCCCGACGCACTGGCGGGACCAGAGGGATTCGGAGGAGCCATCGAGTAGGAAGTAGCCCAGGGACAGAGCTGCACAGTGGTAAGTCTACATAGCGGAAGGACCCCGCTGACCCAGTGGTGGGACCCTCGTCCTGCCACTGTCAGGGCCCTGGGCTGGAACGCAGTGGTGTAGGGTGGGCCTGCATTCCCCTACCCGGCCGACCCACACCGGGACCTTTGCTGGCGCTCCCCTGCCTGAGGGGCGCGCTACTGACCTTTGCCGGCGCTCCCCTGCCTGAGGGGCGTGCTACTGACCTTTGCCGGCA
>NW_020665102.1:1044321-1049223 GCF_002925995.2 Terrapene triunguis
GCTACTGACCTTTGCCGGCGCTACAGATCTTTGCCGGCGCTCCCCTGCCTGAGGGGCGCGCTACAGACTCTGGCTGGCGGCCTTCCCGCTGCTAATTCCCCGCTGGTGGAGGCCTGACCCAGGCCAGCCTGTGACGTCGTAGCTCCCCACCGCCCCCTAGCGGGTAGGTGGACCGACACCGATCACAGAGAGCCATCTTGTGGTGGAGGAGCCTTTTTGCAGAGTGCAGCATGGGTCCAGGCAGTCAGTCCTTGGCACTTTACAGCAATGTTGGTAGTTAACAGGACTTGGTATGGGCCTTTTCAGCGCAGGGCCAGGGTAGTTTTTTGCTGGTGGACTTTTATGTAGACTCAGTCTCCTGGTTCCAGCGAATGGCAGGGTTGCTTATGTAAGCAGGGAAATGGTCCCGCTATTGTGGGGAACTTTCCTGGCTTCTGCACTACCCCAGTGAAGTGGGCTAGCGAAAGGATCTGAGTCCTCGCTCCCACTTCCTTTACCCAGAGGCCTACCTGCCCTTGAGGACTCCCCTTCCACTCTCCTGTCTGGCAGAGTCCTTGTAACCCCAACAAGGCTGGGCCCAGGATTCCTGGGGGGCTTGACCCCCAACCCTGCTGTGGTCACCCAGGACAGGGGCTAGGGTGTCCCCACTCCGGGGTACTCTCTCTGCACTGGGCACCTCCCTGACCCACTGATCATTTCATACAATTTAAAGCAAATACAAGTTGTTTAATTAACAATTAATTAAAAAAAAGAATAAGGAAAAATGGGAAAGGTTAAAGGAAAACACATCACCCCGCTCCGTGGCAGGGAACATCACAAACAGTGTCTCTGGAATGTCAGGGCAGTTCACAGTCTGTTCCTTGTAGGTCCCAGGCTCCTTCTCAGGCCCTGGCTGTGCTGCAGAGACGCTGCGGGTTGGACACTTGCTCTGGTGGTGGCCACACGCTCTCAGGCTCTAGGTGGCAGGACCCTTCTTCCCAGCGTCGCCCCTGCCCTGTCAGGGTTACGATCCCCCTCCAAGTCTGGCCTGCAGAGCCTCTTGGCTGAGGTGTCTCCCTGCATGGGCTAGGGTGACCAGACAGCAACTGTGAAAAATCGGAACATGGGGTGGGGGGTAATAGGCACCTATATAAGACAAAGCCCCAAATATTGGGACTGTCCCTATAAAATTGGGACATCTGGTCACCTTAGCATGGGCCCACTGCCCAGAGTCTCCCTCACTCTCCCCAGCTGCTCACCGCCTCCAGCGCCGGACTGCTCCAGCCCCAGCTCCAGCTCCACACTGCCTCAGCACGCCCCTGGGCTGCTTCTCTGGCCTCTCTGGCTCTGGTTGCTGCAGCTCTGTCCCCAGGACAGGTCGGCTCTGCAGGCTGCTTCTGTGACTCTGCTCCCAGCTCTAACCTGCCTCCTGGACTGCTTGTCTGGCCCCTCTGACTCTGGTGGCTGCAGCTCTGCTTCCAGCAGCTTAGCTTGGGCCCCTGCTCTCTCCTTAGCTCGGCCCCACTTTTTCTGACTCAGGCAATTCCAGCTCACACAGGGAGGACGGGACCCCCCCTGGCCTCCTGACTCCCTGATTAGCCTGCCCGCCCTGTCAATCAGGCTGGTCTGGAGCATTGGCCTCTCCCCATTGTTCCTGGGGACTGTCAGTCTCAGGCTCCTGATTTCCCATCGACCCTTCCCCTTTTAGTACTGGGAGCTAGCCAGCCAAAACACCCCCACTGAGTGTTAGTAAGGGGGCAACAGTCCCCTTACACTTAGGATTCTTCAGCAGTGCTTTTTTTACCTGTGTATAAAGAGAGCTGACACATTTTATTAGTGCCTGGTGTTGGGTGATGTTAAGGGCCTTGCAAACCTGTTGCATGATTCGGTTTGTGAAATGGGTGCCGTGGTACTGTTGATAGAGAAGGGTAGACCAAACGGGGGAATAAAGATTTTTAACATCTTTTAGCCACTGTGATGGAATTGGCTTTGGCACAAGGGTAGGCCTTTAATTATTTGAAATACATACAAACACAAACAAGGACATATTTATAAGAACAACATTTTGGCATACTGATAAAATCAATCTGGATTTTTACAAAGGGTCCGCACGGGGTGGAGTGCACAGCTGGTTTTGCTGGTACTGGTCTGCCACTGTTGTGGGCTAGGCAGATAGGGCAAGAGTTACAGCACTGCTGCGCCATTATGGAAAAATTATAAATCATCCCCCTTTTGCTCACGTGCACCATTCCATGGGACACGCAAGCAAGATAGGGGAGCAAGACCTTGGGCACCACCAAGCGGCCGTCTGGGGAACGCCACAAGGCATCAGGATGTAAAGAACAATCATCCCGCCTCTATCGGGTTTTTTTAATGCTCGGAGGTTGAATTTTGCATGAGAGCTAAATCTTGGAGGGTGTTAGGCATAGAGGGGGACTATGAAATAAAGAAAACAGGATTAAATGGAGCCAGAGACCTGGAAAGGGCCGCCTGTTCGGCAGTAACATTCACCAAAGCATTTTCTTTTCTAACATTATCATAAGGTTTCTGGTGAGCAATACAATGCACAATAGCAATAGCAGAAAGAAGCTGAAAAGCAGAGAGAACAGCTTTAACAAACGGCCCATTACTAATCCTTGCTCCCCTTGACGTGAGAATTTTTTGGTGTTTTCATAGTTGTTTCTAATTATGAACCAGCCCGAAGGCATATTGGGAGTTTGTGTAGCTGGTAACAGATTTGTTCTTGGCCAAGGTACAGGCGGGGGCAAGAGTGACAAGTTCTGTGACTTGGGCTGAACGTGCTCCCGGGAGGGAGTGGGCTAAGGGTACCCCGAAGAGGCCTCAAAAGATAGAGAGATATCTGCTGGCCAGCAGGGGCTTGGAAAAACACAATTTCTCTTTTGTCTCCATTAATTGTGTTTTGAGTTTTTCTTGGGAGTCCTTGAGACTCCTTATTTGAGATTCACGGTGCCGTTTTTCTGTTTTTTTAATACAAATTGAAATATGCATCAAACTGACCTTGCCCGACTTTATTGGCTAGAAGTGGGCCTTTGAGGTGCACAATTTTGTCAAGGTTGAAACTTTTCTCTAGGGGAAACTGTAATTTTGGATTATCTTTTGTATACTAATTCCATTTTCTTCAGAAACTTGCAAGTGAAAGGACTGTAATTTGTGTACATGTAGTACGCAAGTGTGCCTTTTGGTGAGGCGGTAATTCCTTTAGACCCACTGGTCCCCATTTTCATTTCCCTGGCGAGGCAGAGATTACCTTGGATCCTCCGGCCCCCAGTATCCCATTTCCCTGGTGAGGTGGAGATCACCTTGGATTCTCCGGCCCCCAGTATCTGGGTCACTTTTACTTAAGTCACCTACACAGGGAAGGCTTATTTAGGATGTCCATGACTTTCCTACAGCCCTCTTCAGCAAAAAGTGTCAGCTAGTCTCAGAGAGAACAGCGCCGCTTACTCTGATGCTTCAGGTGAGGTGGTCGGACCAGTCAGTGGCTCATGACCCGCCTTCAGGCGATGCGGAGGAGGGGAGGAAAGAGGTCATGGGAAAGAACTGTCTGAGGATGGGGAAAAGGATAATATATATAAATGGAGATATCCTATCACCTAGAACTGGAAGGGACCTTGAAAGGTCATTGAGTCCAGCCCCCTGCCTCCACTAGCAGGACCAAGTACTGATTTTGCCCCAGATTCCTAAGTGGCCCCCCCTCAAGGATTGAATTTACAACCCTGGGTTTAGCAAGCCAATGCTCAAACCACTGAGCTATCCCTCCCCCCGATAGGGTCACACACTCCTAGACCCAGGCAGGCCCCTCGCCGGTCAAGCCATGCAGAACAAGGCTGCCTTGGTCCGGGCCCCCTTTCGGCCCTACTAGTTGCGGTCACAGGTTGCATTAGAGACATCTCACGAGTTGGTGGGCTTCGCAGAGAGCTCTGGGTGTCCTCCTGTGACCCTCACTTACACTGGCACACACAGAGTCCTACCCAGCCATACATGTGGCTCTTTCCGGGGCAAACAGAAGGGCATCAGGCTTGTCTGGCAGCAAAAGGTCCGGATCCAGCATGTAACTCACTTAAAACCAGAGCCTATGGGCAGTCCTCCACCGGAACCCAAAACAGAGATTTAAAAGGTCTCCTACCTTTCAGATGGGCCCGGGTCCAGTGGGGAATGGTCCGAGGTCCTCCGGTCCGGTGGTATGCTGTGGATCCAAGTCACGGCACAAAGAATTGTTGTGGAAAAATTTACCACATGTTGTGTTTGGATTAGAACAGCCTGAGGCTTTTTTATTACAAGCCTGGCTGCTCTTTTCAAAAAGGGAACACAAAAACTTATATAGATTAAAGGCAACATTTAATCACGCATACTTTCTTATTAATATTTTCCCTTATTAGGAATATAGCAAAAACAAGCTTTTCCTGTTATTTACAGGTTGTTCTTTTGCAGTTACATTTTTTTAAGAGTGGCAGTTGCAATTGTGTTAAAGTTGTAATTCTTTTTACTTTTTTTCTGCCTTTTGACCACGTTCACAGTTATTTTGAACGAAGTTTGGGCCTACTTATTTTTTTCTTGACAATGGGTTATTTTGAGGGTTAGGGATAGATTATAGGGTTACAGTTATGAGTAGGGGTAAGTTTTACGGTTAGGAATGCAGTACAAGTTTACCTTTATGGGTAGGAGTTACTTTTAGGGTTTGGGGTGGGGTATAGGGTTACATTTATAGGTTGGGGTAAGTTTTACAGTTAGGGTTGGGTATAGGGTTACAGTTATGGGTACAGGTTAGTTTCATGGTTCGGGACAAGGTATAGGTTTATAGCTATGATTAGGGATTAGTTTCAGGGATGGGGTATAGGGTTACGGTTATGGGTAAGGGTTAGTTTTAGGGTTAGGGATGGGGTATAGGGTTACAGTTATGGG
>NW_020665102.1:1054223-1055951 GCF_002925995.2 Terrapene triunguis
TATAGGGTTACAGTTATGGGTAGGGGTTACGTTTATGGTTAGGGATGTGTTATAGTTTGACAGTTATGGGGAGGGGTTACTTTTAGGGTTAGGGATGGGGTATTGTGTTACAGTTATGATTGGGGTTAGTTTTAGGGTTAGGGATAGGGTACAGGGTTACAGGTAGGGGTATGGGTTAGTTTTAGGATTATGGATGGGGTGTAGGGCTACAGTTATGGTTAAGTGTTAGTTTTAGGATTAGGAACAGGGTATAGGGTTACAGTTATGGGTAGGGGATGGTTTTAGGAGTGGGGATGGGGTATATTGTTACAGTCATGTTTAGGGGTTAGTTGTAGGGTTATGGATAGGGTATAGGGTTACAGTTATGGGTAAGCATTTGTTTTAGGATTCGGAATGGGGTATTGGCTTACAGTTATGGGTAGAGGTTAGTTTTAGGTCTAGACAGGGGTATAGTGTTACAGTGATGATAAGGGGCTATTTTTAGGTTTAGGTTCGGGGTATAGGGTTACAGTTACAGGTAAAGGTTCATTTTAGGATTCAGAATGGGGTATAGGGTTCCAGTTATGGGTAGGGGTTAGTTTTAGTTTTAGGGTTGGGGTGTACAGTTACAGTTAAAGTTTGGGTTTAGTTTTAGGGTTAGGGATAGGGTATAGGTTTACAGTTATGGGTAGGGGTTAGTTTCAGGGTTTGGCATGAGGTATAGGGTTATAATAATGATTAGGGATTAGGTTTAGTGATGGGGTACAGGGTTACAGTTATGGGCAGGGGTTAGTTTTAGGGTTAGGGATGGGGTATAGGGTTACAATCATGATTAGGGGTTAGTTTTAGGTTTAGGGATCGGGAATAGGGTTATAGTTATGGGTACGGGTTAGTATTAGAGTTATGGATGGAGTATAGGTTACATTTATGTGTAGGAGTTAGTTTCAGGGTTAGGGATTGGTTATAGAGTTACAATTATTGGGTTATAGCAGTGGTTCTTAACCTGGGAAGAATGCACCTCCTAGCGGTGTGATGGGCCCTTTCTGGGGGTGTGCGACATGCCAGATTTTTAGAAAATATATAATTGAGAACACAAATTAAGCACTGGCACGTAAGTACAACTACTTTGTTTCATAAAACCTGTGTATTTATTATCATTGTACTTTTTTAAATGATTACTTCATTAAATTTTAATTACAAAATTTAATTTAATTATAATATATATATATATATATATATATTTCTATGTGTTTCATTCTATAGCAGGGGTCAGCAACCTTTCAGAAGTGGTGTGCCGAGTCTTTATTTATTCACTCTCATTTAAGTTTTCGCGTGCCAGTAATATATTTTAATGTTTTTAGAAGGTCTCTTTCTATAAGTCTATAATATATAACTAAACTATTGTTGTATGTAAAGTAAATAAGGTTTTTAAAATGTTTAAGAAGCTTCATTTAAAATTAAATTAAAATGCAGACCCCTCCGGACTGGTGGCCAGGACCCGGGCAGTGTGAGTGCCACTGAAAATCAGCTCGTGTGCTACCTTCGGCATGTGTGCCATAGGTTGCCTACCCCTATTCTATAGTTATGATATATGTAGGTTAAATAACTGACCTACTTCAATGATTTTTGAGAAGGGGTGCGAGCACTTATTTTTGAGAACCAAAGGGGTGCAGGCTGCAATAAAGGTTAAGAACAACTGGGTTATAGGGTTACAGTTATGGTTGGGGTTTGTTTTAGGTTTAGGGATGT
>NW_020665102.1:1055961-1064574 GCF_002925995.2 Terrapene triunguis
AGTTATGGGTAGGGGTTAGTTTTAAGATTAGGGATGGGGTATAGGGTTATAGTTATGGTTGGGGTTAGTTTTAGGGCTGGGGATGGGCTATAGGGTTGTAGTTATAGTTGTGGATAGTTTTAATGTTAGGGATGGGGAATAGGGTTACAATTGTGGGTAGATGTTAGTTTTAAGGTTAGGGCTGGGGCATAGGGTTACTGCTATGGGTAGAGGTTAAGTTTAGGGTTGGGGATGGGGTATAGGGTTACAGTTATGGGTAGGGGTTAGTTTTAGTGTTAGGGTTGGGGTATAGGGTAGAGTTATCTTTTGGGGTTAGTTTTAGGTTTATGAATGTCAGGGCCGGCTCCAGGGTTTTGGCCGCCCCAAGCAGCCAAAACCAAAAAAAAAAAAGCCGCAATCGCGATCTGCGGCGGCAATTCGGCGGGAGGTCCTTCACTCCCAGGCGGAGTGAGGGACCGTCCGCCGAATTGCCGCCAAATACCTGGAATTGCCGCCCCTGTCCGGAACGGCCGCCTCAAGCACCTGCTTGAGAAGCTGGTGCCTGGAGCCGGCCCTGATGAATGTGGTACAGGGTTACAGTTATGGTTGGGGGTTAGTTTTATGGTTATGGATCGGGTATAGGGCTATAGTTACGGGTAGGGGTTAATTTGAATACTTGTAGTTAAACTATGGGTTTGAGATGTTATTAGGACTGGTATATTGTTATTTACCCCTTTTCCATAATACAAGACCAAGGTGGCATGGCATAATGGGGGAGGGGCCCTGATCTGGATCATGGTCTGTGGAGCTCCTGGGGGTTGTGGTGTCAGCTGGGACCTCTAGGCACTATGGGAATTATATGAACAGGTCAACAAACTGACGTCCAATATAAAAGGAAATACATTAACTCACTTGTGGAATTCCCTCCTGCAGGAAATAACAGAAGTCCAAAAGCTCATGTAGCCTCAACCCGTTGGTAGAAATTTTCCCCTCATCATATATTACTTTTGAAAAGCCCGAACCAGTTTTAAGCGCACCTTCGTTCAAGCCCATGAGTTATAGCCTGTCAACAAAAGGACCCTCCACTCTGGCGGACTCCTTGTCATGGCATCAGTGTGAACAAGCTGGCCTGCCCTGTATGCCCTTTGATCTAGCTGCAATGTTCATCCCGGGTATAAAACACAAGTTAATGAGCATTCTGATGTGTCTGGGACTTTTTGCAACGTGATTCGGGCTAGCACTTCCTGGCTGCAATAGGTTGCAGGCAAGACACCAGCTCAGCCACGGTACAGTGCGTCAGGTGGGGAACGGGTCCGGAGAGATGGGTAGGAGGCTGCAAGGGAGGCATAGATGCAAACAAGAGTGCAGGGGAATTCAGAGAAAAGCCATAGGAATGATGAAAGTGTTAGAAAACCGGCCTTGGAGTGAGAGACTGAAAGAGCTCGATCGATTTAGCTTAACAAAGGGGAGGTTAAGGTGTGACTTGATCCAAGTCTATAGATACCGACACGGGGAGCAAATACTGGATCATGGGCTCCTCAGTCCAGCTGACAAAGTAGAACATGATCCAGAAAATAGACAAACTGAGACTGGAATTAGTGGTGAGAGCAATTAACCATGGGGACAATTTACCAAGGGCTGGAGTGGATTCTTGGCACCTGGCAGACCCACTCAGCAGAGTTGGATCTTGCTGGTCGCTCGCCCCCATCTCACACATTGTAAACTCCTGGGGGTGGGCTGGGATTAGCTTTCCTTTCTAGCTGGCCCCTGACATCCTTGGGCTTTCAGGACAATCCCTGGCAGGTTTCACCTAGAGATCGCAATGGAGCCCAGTATCCTTAATCTCATTTTATCAGTGGGGAAACTGAGTCATTCAAAGGCAGAAGGGAGTTGCCTGAGATCAGGCGGCAGGCAAAAGCTGGGAATATAAAGCAGGTCATCTGACAGTCAGGCCCTTGAGCTACCCTACAATGCTATTGGAAAGAGGTTTAGCTTCCCCACGCATCTGTAAAAATGAGGGGGGGGGGGCACATTCAGAGATTTCCCAGGCCAAAAGAGACTTCGGTGATAATCTAGTCTGCCCTCCTGTTGCAGGGCATGGGATTCCATGGGAAGGAATAGCCATTTTCGCTGCCCCTTTCATGGCCGCGTGGGGGATTTGAACCTGTGACGTTTGGCATCAAAAGCAAGCATCAAAATCATAGAAATGGCAGATTAGCAGGACCAAGTAAACCTAGGCCATCCCTGACCTGTATTTGTCAAACTGCTTCTTAAAACCCTCCAGTGATGCGGATTCCACAACCTTTCTTGGCCACCTAGAATCATAGATTAGGGTTGGAAGAGACCTCAGGAGATCATCTAGTCCAATGCCCTGCACAAAACAGGACCAACCAGCTGTTCCAGAGCTTAAGTATTGTTAGTGTTAGAAAGTTTTTCTGACAATCCAAAATAAATCTTTCTCACTGCAGATTAAGCCTTGGCCTTCACAACATCTGGCAAGGAGTTTGACAGGTTGACTGTGCGTTGTGTGAAGAAATACTTCCTTTTGTTTGTTTTTAACCAGCTGCCTATTAATTTCATTTGGTGACCCCTAGTTCTTGTGTTATGGGAAGGAGCAAATAACACTTCCTTATTTACTTTCTCCACACCAGCCATGATTTTATAAACCTCTCTCATATCCCCCTTAGTCGTCTCTTTTCCGAGCTGAAAAGTCCCAGTCTTATTAATCTCTCCTCATATGGCAGCAATTTCATGCCCCTAATCATTTTTGTTGCCCTTTTCTGAACCTTTTCCAATTCCAATATCTCTTTTTTGAGATGGGGCGACCACATATGCATGCAATATTCAAGATGCGGGAGGGAGACTAGGCGCAGGGGACTCGCGCCGCATGTGCCTGGGGCAGTGGGAGGCGCGTCCCGCCAGGAAGGAGCCACAGCCGCGAGCGGGAGGGAGAGGCACAGGGTCCCCCGCCAGCAGCGGGGATTCAGCCCATGCCCCCACGCCGCCCACCTGGCCCCTGCCCGCTCCGCGCTGCCCCCACCCGGACCCACCGTGTGCCCCCACCCGGAGGCTCCACGGGGAGGGCAGGGGCCGGGTGGGCAGTGTGGGGGCATGGGCCGAATCCCCCCCACCGCATCACGATATTTTATATCTCTGATCTGGTCACCCTACCCCAAAGGGACTTGGAGGTCTGGGGGGAGAGGGTTGGGGGAGCGTGTCACAGGGCCCAAGACAGAGGGCCACCTCCGGAATGAGATATCGCTGTGTGTGGGGAGTTGGGACATATAGCAGCCCAATGCCCCAACAGGGAGGAGCCCATGCAATGTAACCTGGGGGATCCTGGAGACCAATGTGGCCTAATCAGCCTGGTGGGGGTCACGATGGCCCCACATTAATACACCAGGTCGGTAAAGATGAACAGCGTCCATACCATAACTTTGGTGGACTCTGGGAGTGCTGTCACATCAGTCTTGGGGAAGTTAGTGGGGCAAGACCAACTGAGCCGGGCCAAGAGCACCGGAGTGACATGTGTCCATGGCACAGTAAATTTCTACCCCACAATTCCAATATGGATTGAGATCCAGGGAATCACTACCAAGTTGACTGCAGGGATGGTCCCCAAGCTCCCCTACTCTGTCTTAATTGGCAGGGACTTTCCTGGGTTCGAGAGCCTACTCCCCCCCAGAGAGTTAGGGGAGGGAAAAAAATCCTGAGCAGAGTTCAAGGCGCCCATGGATGACCCTACCACAATTTTTGCTGGGTTTTCCCCAGAGTTATTTTCACCCCCGGGAAGTCCCAGAAATCCAGAGGGAAAGGAGGGCAGACAAAAGATTAGGAACCAGGATTTTGGCAGCAAACCAGAGAGCTGCCCTGGTTGGGAGGAGGCTCCGTGGAGACCCAGAGATGGCCCGCAGCATGAGCGGAAGCACCCCAAAAGAAGGAGGGGAGCCCAAGTCAATAGAATCAGGCCAGATCGGTCCCGCATGCAAATGTTTTGGGCAGTACCAAGCTGATGACCCACTGTATGCAAACATGAGGGAGGAGGTAGTAGAGGTAAATGGCGTGCCAGTAGAAGGGAAAACCAAAGGCACAGGGTCATACTATATAATCAAGCAGGATCTGCTGTACCAGGCAGTGCCAATATGGGGGGAAGTAGTAGAACAGCTCTTGGTGCCACGGAAGCACACAAGGTCTGTATTAGAGTTAGCTCACAGTTATCTATTTGGGGGACATTTAGGAGCAGACAAGACCCTGGATAGAGTCCTAAGAAGGTTCTACTGGCTGGGGGTACAGGCAGAAGTCCAGCACTATTGCACTTCCTGCCCAGAGTGCCAGCTGCATAGTCCCTGACCTCAGTTAAGGGCCCCGTTGGTATCCTTGCCCATAATTGAAGTTCCTTTTGACAGGATAGCAATGGATCTAGTTGGCCCACTAGAAAGAATGGCCCAGGGCCACCGAAGCATACTCGTTATCCTGGACTACGCTACACAGTACCCCGAAGCCATTCCTTTAAGAAACCCCACATCCAAGGCAATCTCAAAAGAACTGGTACAAGTTTTTTCTAGGGTAGGCATCCCTAAGGAGATCCTGACAAACCAAGGGACTCCCTTCATGTCAGGAGTAATGAAAGACTTATGTACCCTGCTCTGCATCCAAGCCTTGCGGACCTCGGTCTATCATCCCCAAAGAGATGGTCTGGTTGAGCGATTTAACTGCACTCTCAAGAGCATGATCCGAAAGGTGGTGGCCCAAGATAGAAAAAACTGGGATACCCTCCTATCATACCTGATGTTTGCAATATGAGAAGTTCCCCAAGCATCTACTGGTTTCTCCCCCTTCGAGCTACTGTACAGACACCACCCACGTGGCATATTAGACATCGCAAAGGAGGTGTAGCCTATAAGACTAACCTGCTTGCTTGTATATATATATATATATATATATCTTTTCTTATAGTTTAAATATTTGGTTTATTGTAATAGGTTTATAGATTTATATTAAAGTAAGTTTGGCTGTAATGCAAGAGACCTACAGGCCATATCCTGTATGTTAAGCTAAGGCAAAGTTAGCATATCTATATTAAGACCTTTTACTCAAAAAGCAAAGTTGACCTATAGCTTGTTACCTAAATAGATGAGTACCCACGCCTATGTCTATGACATTTTATCTAGACCAATAGACAATGGAAAATGGCATAGGGGGGTTTTCCCACAGACTTAACAAGTAAACCACCAGAGACTGATGTGCGTACATACCTGTCATCAATATGCACATACATATTAGCCTAGGGGTAAGTGTACCCTAACATTTCTGTGGGTGAGGAATGATATTTGGGCATAAGAGGAAGGATGTCCGGCATTTGCCCTATAAAAGAGGTAACCCACCTCAATAGAGTATCTCCATTTCTCTCTCTCTGCTCTCCATTTCTCACTATCTCCATTCTCACTTTACTCTATTCTCATTTACTTCCTCCACTCTATCTACGATGACTGCTACTATTTGTAGGCGGTACTTGTTCTTAAACTTTAAGTTTCAAGGGAACTAGGCTAAGCTTGGTTTCCCTAAGTTTTATTCTTAGTTTGTTTATTAGGTTTTGATTTAAGTTTAAGTTAGTCAAGTAAACCCTAGTCAGCTTTGATAGCGCTTAGCATTTTCTAAGCACTGCATCCCTCACTCAAGAATTGAGAAACCTGAACCGCAAGGCTGGTCCTGTGTCTCTTACCACCAGGTTATCAAGAAAGGGTGTGAGTACGTTAACCAAAGCTTTGTTGCATCTAATACTATATTATCATATGTATCTTTTGAATAGCAGTAATGCAATTGTAACTTTGTAACTCTGGGTATTTTACCATTTACTTACTGTTATTAAATTTATTAAAAAGTCTTTAAGGGTATATCTGTCTCAGTGTGAGCTTCCTGTCATACCCCTGAGGGTCCTTTATAAATTCTGTGAAGCCTGATTCAGGACAAAAACTTTTATCTTTTGATCAAACAGATTGGCAAGCCTAAAGCCCATACTAATTAATAATGATGATAATAATTATTATTATTATTAAGATCAAATAAAAATAAATGAATAAATTAAATTCCCATATTATCCAAATTAATATTATCAGTACACCCTAAATCAGGCTACAGAGGAATGGGAGGAACAACTGAACCCAGGGAAGAACGTCATTGCACATGTGGCCCAGATGAGAGAATGAATAGCCCAAGTGACCCCCATAGTACGAGAGCATTTTGAGAAGCACAAGAGTCCCAATGAACCAACTACAATCGTCGGGCAAAACCACAGAAATTTCAACCAGGAGAACGGGTGCTGGTGCTGGTACCAAGAACAGAAAGCAAGCTCCTGGCCAGTTGGCATGGACCCTATGAGATTGTGGAAGCCTTTGGGGATGTGAATTATAAGGTGAAACAGCCAGACCGCCGAAGGCCAGAGCAGATATACCACATCAACTTACTGAAACCCTGGATTGATCGGGAGACGTGCCTGGCCGTCCTGCCGGCTCCATCCCAGGCAGATGACCCACAAGGGCTGGTAAAGATATCCCCCAAATTAGCCCCAGAACAATGAACAGAGGTCATTGAAATGATCCAGCGGAACGAAGACGTGTTCTCCACACAACCAGGCTGTACGACACTGATCCAACACCACATTGTCACCTGTCACCGGAGCAAGGGTGATGATAAAACCATTGTGCATACCTGAGGCAAAAAGAGAAGAAATTATGGCAGAAGTAAGGAAGATGCTGGAACTTGGGGTGATTGAGAAATCACACAGCCAGTGGTCCAGCCCTATTGTCATGGTCCCCAAGCCTGATGTTTTGTAATGTCTTCTGAAAGTTAAACGAGGTATCCCAATTTGATGCCTATCCGATACCACATGTTGATGAGCTGGTGGATCAGTTAGGCAAGGCCCAATACTTGACCACCCTGGACTTGACAAAAGGCTACTGGCAGATCCCCCTGGCTGAGGATGCCAAGGAAAAAACCCACTTTCTCTACATCCAATGGCCTCTTCCAACACACCGTCCTCCCTTTTGGGCTCCCTGGGGCCCCTGCGACTTTCCAATGATTGATGGACAGATTACTTCGACCCCATGCCAAGTATGCTTCTGCCTATTTAGATGATGTGGTAATCCATAGCCCTGACTAGGAGATGCACCTGGGGAAAGTGGAAGCAGTACTAGATGCTCTTAGACAGGCTGGCCTCACCGCTAACCCATCCAAATGTGCAATAGTGTTAGCTGAGGCCAGATACCTCAGGTATGTAGTCGGAAGGGGCCTGGTGAAGCCCCAATGGAACAAAGTAAAGGCAATAAAGGAATGGCCCCGCCCGATCTCCAAGAAGCAAGTCAGAGCATTCTTAGGGATAGTGGGGTACTATCGCTGGTTCATCCCTCACTTCCCCACAAGGGCAGCGCCTCTGATGGACCTGATAAGAGCTTGGGGCCTGGAGATAGTTAAGTGGACCAAGGTGACAGAAGAAGCTTTCACAGACCAAAGGACGGCCCTTTGCAGCCATCCAGTGCTCATAGCCCCAAATTTCAAAAAGGAATTCATCCTACAGACAGACACCTCGGAGGTAGGACTTGGGGTCGTCCTTTCACAGATGGTGGGGGATGAGGAGCACCCGATCCTTTACCTTAGCCGAAAGCTCCTGCCGAGGGAGCAATGGTACGCCATAGTAGAAAAGGAATGCCTAGCGGTTAAATGAGCCATGGAGATTCTACGGTATTACCTGCTTGGGCAGCAGTTCACCCTTGTGAGAGACCACGCCCCACTCCAATTGATGCACACAAACAAGGAGAGGAATGCACGAGTGACTCGATGGTTCCTATAATAATAATATATATGGAGATATCCTATCTCCTAGAATTGGAAGGGACCTTGAAAGGTCATTGAGTCCAGCCCCCTGCCTTCACTAGCAGGACCAAGTACTGATTTTGCCCCAGATCCCTAAGTGGCCCCCTCAAGGGCTGAACTCAAAACCCTGGGTTTAGCAGGCCAATGCTCAAACCACTGAGCTATCTCTCCCCCCTACAACACTTCCACTTCCGGACATAGGTGCCAACTTTCCCCAGCTCGTGCCCCCCTGCTCTGGCCCCGCTCTGACTCCACCCTTTCCCTGCCCCTGACCCGCCCCCATTCCAATCCAATCCCCAAAGTCCCCGCCCCAACTCTGCCCCCTCCCTGCCCCTATTGTCCCCTTCCCCAAATCCCCACCCCGCCCCCACCTCTTCCCCGAGCGCGCCGCATTCCCCCTCCTCCCCCTCCCTTCCAGCACTTGCCGCACAAATCAGCTGTTTCATGGCGCAAGCGCTGGGAGCCAGGGGAAAAAAGCAGGCATGTGGTGCGCCCAGGGGAGGAGGCAGAGCGGAGGCAGAGGTGAGCTCGGGTGGTGGGGTGGAGCGGGGAGCTGCCGTGGGTGCTCCAGCCCCAGAGCACCTACGGAGTCGGCGCCTATGCTTCCGGATGCAGCATAGAGCCAGAAGCCAACACGGCAACACGGAAAGCCTATCTTGACAACACTGTCTGTTGTTCCAAGTAGCTCAACCCCATGGTGTTGAGCAGGGGTGGGGATATGTGATACAGGAGTGCTAGGGAGCAGTGGTAGAGTGGTAGAGGGGA
>NW_020665102.1:1064584-1078278 GCF_002925995.2 Terrapene triunguis
CTATCACCTGAGCTGGAACAAGAGCTGTACCAGGGGAAAGAAATGTGCCCAGGCCTGGAAGGTGTCCAGTCTGAGAAAAAACTTACTGAAGCATCTTTGAGGGTGAGATTATTTGTATTCAATTTGATTAGGCATAGATTTGCACATTTTATTTTATTTTGCTTGGTGGCTTACTTTGTTCTGTCTGTTACTACTTGGAACCACTTAAATCCTACTGTCTGTATTTAATAAAATCACTTTTTATTTAGTAATTTACTCAGAGTATGTATTAATACCTGAGGGAGTGTGGTGGGGCGGCTGCCCCACGCCCAGAGAGTGTGGGCTGCGGCAGGCCCGGGTGCCTGCACATCCCAGCAGCCAATAAGAAAAGGGCTTGTTGCGAGCCAATCAGAGGCCAGATTGGGGACAGCCAATCAGGGCCAAGCTCAGCCATATAAAAGACTGCTCAGGGAGAGAGCAGTCAGTCTGTCCCAGGCTTTCAGAGGGGAAGGTCTGTCTCCAGAGCTGGGAGGCCAGCACCATGGACAGCACAGTGCAGGCCAGCCTTGGAGAGCGGGAGAAGGTCCTACTCCGTAGCCTGCCAGGCGGCAGGCCTTGAAGGAAAGGGCCTAGCGGGAAGAAGTGCCATTGGGGAAGCGGTCCAGAGGAACAGACAGAGGAGGAAGGAGAAGGAGGTCAACGAGGCTGTCGCTAGAGGGTCTCTGGACCGGGACTCAGAGTAGTGGGTGGGCCTGGGTCCCCCCCCTTTGTTCCCCTTGGCAGTACACCCAGCCATAGGCTGCAGGGAGCGGCCAGGCGAAACTACACCAGATCCTGGACTGTAGGGATTGGACTTGGAAGTGTAGGACTGTGGGTCATCCAGCCCCCGGAAGGGGGTGTGAATGGACAAAGGGACACTGTCAGAGGACAGTGTTCCAGAAGAGGACACTGTGCATTGGGAGCAACGCAGGTCCACACGCCAACCAAAGGCGAGATGACAGACGGGATGCCACCAGAAGGGGGCACTCTACTGGATCGAACCAATTCCCCGAGATGACCAGTAGGAGGTGCTGCGGTGGTGAGGCCCTACCTTGTCACACGAAGCAAACAACTGTGCATATCTCTCTATCAGTGTTATAGAGGGTGAACAATTTATGCATAAGCTTTATGCAGGGTAAAACGGATTTATTTGTGTTTAGACCCCATTGGGAGTTGGGCATCTGAGTGCTAAAGACAAGCACACTTCTGTGAGCTGTTTTCAGGTAAACTTGCAGCTTTGGGACAAGTGATTCAGACCCTGGGTCTGTGTTGGAGCAGACGGGAGTGTCTGGCTCAGCAAGACAGGGTGCTGGAGTCCTGAGCTGGCAGGGGAAACAGAAGCAGGGGTAGTCTTTGCACATCGGGTGGCAGCTCCTAAGGGAGTTTCTGTGATCCAACCCGTCACAGAGTCCACTCTGTACAACCTCTGGTGTCCAATAGCTTCCCTCCCTCCCCAGCCCACTGGCTCGAGGTCCAGGGTAGCCAGAAGGATCCCACATGCAATATGAGGAGTGGGCTAACTTTCCATATCTTTGCTTCCAGAGCCTGTTGGTGTGCGATTTTTAACAACAATTTCTCCAATTAAAAGGTCTGGCCTTACTATGCTAGAAACATACTGCATCTATTCGTACTGATAAGTATCAAACCGAGATCTTTTTCTTTGCTTTAGCAAGTGTATCAAAACCTTGGTGTTTCCTGATATTACCCAAAACATTTTGTGTTCCAAGGTGGACAAAGCAAGTATTTGCATTTCAGTACATCCCATAGACATAGCAGTATGGTTTTTCATTTCTATTTGTTTCTGTATTAGGCTGTCCTGTAGCTGGGACAGAGAGTTTGATGTATTCTTAGTTACCTTCAGGTCTACAGTATTTAGAATTCCCGCTCCAAAACCAATTCCTCTTAATATGATGTCTGCTACCTGAGGATGTTTCCCTGTTAACGGACTGGCATCCCTTGACCTCCACCCTTCTGCAACATTGGCTTCTGTAAATACAGTTAAAATGCTTAATTCTTTTCTGCCTAATGCAGCAGTTTTTCATACACAACAGTGCTAGCAACAAGACAAACACCACAAGACAAAACATAGAACACAAAACACAATTTCGATTGTGACAGCAAATTCATGGTATTTTGGGTTGCTCTTCAGCTGGTATCCGTTTTTCCTGATTTTCGGAAAGACAAAAATAACTTGTTTCTACCCCTTTTGGGGTGGCAGATTATTGCTTAAAATATTCCTTTCTTTTACAAATACCCTTGCTGATTGCAGGCAAAACAGAGGAATTACCCCCATATTTTCCTGTGTTTGTTCTATAGGCAGGCCAGGGTTCAATGGCTTCTATCTTTATTAGTTAGGTAATTTGCATTAACACAGATGCTTTCTGGCTTGCTTTTGGATCCAAAGCCATCAGCAGCTCAGAGACTCTATCTTAAAAGGGACACAATCAACTTTCACCAGAGTTCTGATTACTTTTTACTTTTAACTCCTGCTTCCAAACCACACAGCCATCTGAAAGAGAAAACACAACCTATTGTGGCTCCCTTTGGAGCCCTCATAGGATTTTAATTAAGTAGCATGGTATGTTTGCATTTCTTTCACCCCTTGTACAATATATACTGCACATGTTGTGGGACATTATTCAAAAGAAAACAAAACCAATTGGTCCTTAGAACCTTACATATTTTATTCAATATATCAATACACCCACACATTCTTTATTTTTTTAACATCCCTTACACTGCTTTAATTTTTACACAGCTGTCCATAGATTACATTTGTATACATTTGGGGGAAGTTAAGTTCCAATAGAAACCCCTTATGTTCTTTTAGCGAATATGACTAAATTGTCCATAGTCAAATGATTTCAATCAGCTTGTCTCTTTGCCTGGCTTATTTACAGGCATTCCTTTGGAGAAGGGCCCATTTCCCCTTCAGAATGGCTGCAAAGAAACCAAGAATCCTTTTTCTCTAACACTTTTCCTTTTTAACATTTTCACAAAGTTTAACTGCTTAATTCCCTCCAGCATCTGCAGAGTTAACTTTTCACTCTCTTTCCTTAAATCACTTGCTTATCTCCCAAAATGACACTTTCATCAACTCAGATTTTACCATTTCAAGCATTGTCCCAGGGATCTGAATTTCCCACAGCTGTACTCACTTACTCCTTTCCTTACTTCTGCCACTATGCCCTCAGGGCTTCCAACCTGTTTTCTAATTTCTTTATCTGTTGCCTGCCTGCTTGTCTGGGCCTAATCCTGCTTTCCTCACTGAACCGTCCCTTTTCATGGGCAGAGGCTTTGTTCCACTACCAATTTAGCAGGGAGAGTGGGCTCATTATTAATGGAGATATCCTATCTCCTAGAACTGGAAGGGACCTTGAAAGGTCATCGAGTCCAGCCCCCTGCCTTCACTAGCAGGACCAAGTACTAATTTTGCCCCAGATCCCTAAGTGGCCCCCTCAAGGATTGAACTCACAACCCTGGGTTTAGCAGGCCAATGCTCAAACCACTGAGCTATCCTTCCTTAACTAGCCCCCCCCGTCCTGCTGCCTTTCCTTGGACATTTCTTTCCAAATTGTTAAATCACCACATCACTCACAAAAAATACTACACTGCCCAAACTCCCATATCCTTCAGAGTTTGGATTAACAGAACAAGAACTGTTTAAAAGGAGTGATTTCCTTAACAACAGGTGAGGTTGGGACCACCTCCAGTTCTACTTCCCCTTCAGGCAAAAGCTTACCCTGCCTTTTCTTGAACATTTTTTAAAAGCTTGTTCAAACTTTTCCGTCACACCTGCACAGTTCAGCGAGTGACACAGCCTAGATTTTGAAATCGTAGATTATCAAATTTTCCCATCACCCCTGACACAGGTCAGCGAGGGACACAGCCTGGATTCTGAAATCGTAGCTGAATAGTATTTACCTCTGCCGATATATATCCTTTAAGGCAAGGAGGTTGATTTACCCCTGTCTGTATATATCTCCTTCAAGACCTAGGGAGTTGACAAACTCCTATATCCTTCAGAGTTTGTCTGGTTGGTAAGATAGAAGTGCCAAGCTCTCTAGAGCTGGTGGTGTGCACACCAATTTTCACAATAACCAAAACATATGCCAATATTCCCCCTTTTGCAATTCTCCACCAAAATGTTATACCAAGAAAATAAAAACCAGCAGGATCTTAAAGGGGATAAGGCAAAATGCCATGTTTATTGTGAGTACAGAAAGAATCAGAGTAAGCAATCAGTTATAGCTTTAACATCTCATTCACTCACTCACACAGAGAGACAGACAGACAGACACAAGTTCTGCAAAGTTGTTATAGTTCCCAGCCTAGGAGTTGCTCGTGCCAAGTCACTGGCCAGGTGGCCTGGACACAAGGGTGGAGCAGGGTCTTGTGAGATGCGCATCCGATGCTCCTGGAGGTTGGTTTGCAGAATCAGACCCAAAGTCCTCAGTCTTCAGGGTCTGTTCTTATAGGGATTTATCCTCATACAAGTTTATAGGGTTTGCTTCATCATGCTGTTCTCACATTTGAGGTGATAGTGAATCATGCAGATGGCACAGCAATGATGGAATGACAGTATGTTGTTATCTTGTTCTTCCGCCCTCCTGTCCTTGGGGCAAGTATGCCCTCAGGGTTATCAGCCTATCTCGTCCACTGCTTTCTTCAGCCAGACGAACTTATTTTAAGGCTGGCACCTCAACCTTTAATCTGTCATTCCTCATTCAATCATACATACATACAATCACACTTCAATGTATATCCTGTCACATCTGCATTTTAATCACCTACCCATCCTTTAACAAAACCATTCTAAAATCAGTGGGACATGGCAGACTTCAATAAGTCTATTCATCCCACTTGTTATATCTAAAAGGAAATGAACAAGATAAGCATGCAAGACTGGGGGGTTCACACATCTTATTCCAGAGTTCAGGAAAACAAAGTTGTACCAGCAAACTCTTTGTCTCTGGATGTTTTTCTCGGCTCTATGAGCTCTGGTCAAGTGTAGGTAGTCTCTTGGCCTATCCAAGGCCGTGATCAAGTGTCTTGATGTTTTGGTCTTTTGGCCTCGAGATGAAAACCTTGCCTTTGTTTCTGGGACCTTGAAGTGAAAAAATTCTCTAAGTCAGACCTTGCAAACTGGCAGGCCTGTTTCAATTAGCACAAAGTCAGCAGGTCGAGAGAGCCGGCTGAGAGATATATTTCTTTCTAATGGTCAGTCCAAATCCTGGGGGTCTGCTGTGGAGTCACTCTTTCTTACATTTCCCATATCAGAAATATACCAGTTATCAATCTAGTCCAACATCTGGGCTGTCACCGCTTTCTTTTATCACCCTATGCGGGCAGCGGTTGGAGGCGTCCTTAAGCATTCATTAGAAATGAAAATTAGCCAAGTCAGCCTCACCGCCCTTTGCCTGTGTCCAACCCCCAGTGCTGGGGGTGGCTGATTCATGGAAGAACTCACCACTCACATCACCAGCTGCTTAATGAGGGCAATATAAAAACCAGCAGTCGGGCACGACTGGGAGATAACACCGGATATCTGGCAAGGACAGCCAGCCAGACAAGGGATCCCACCAGGTACGCTCCTCCCTGCCTCCCAAACTACGATGGGCACCTACAAAGTCCGCATTGCCACCGGGAACTTCCTGCTAGCTGGGACATTCAGCTCCATCTCCATCACCCTGGTAGGGACCCATGAGGAGAGCGACAAGAAGCCCCTCGACAATTGGGGGAAGGACTTCAACCCCGAGGCGGTGAGTACTAGTAGAACGGGGCCAGGCTCTGTGGACAGAACCTCCCAGTAGAAAGTGGGGGGATCACCAATGCTTGTGACTTGGGGCTGTTTGATCATCAATCCCCAGGTTCTGGAGTCATGGGGTTATGCTGGGCGACTCTAAGTTCATTTGAAAAAAATATTGAAGTTTCTAGTCCTTGTGGTTGTGTAGAAAACCTGAACTAATTGCAGCTTAAAAGTTCTCCAAATAGTTGGTGTTTTTTTCTTAAATTTCAAGTGCCTGGAGTCACATGATTATGACAGAAGACTGGCAGCTTTTATCGGGAGAATGTTACTGCTTATGCTAGAGAGGAGAAAGGAGTGCAAATTTTCAACTGTAATTTTTTGTGTGGTGAAAAATGGCTATTTGGTATGACCTTTCATAAATTTGCACTGATTCCACTGAACTGAGTTCCAAAACAAAAAAAATCAGAATGTTTCGGTCTTCTCATTTTCAAAATGAAAGTGTTCAATTTTTCTAAGAAATAAACATTTCTTTTATGTTTCATTTTGTTTAAAATGTTAAAAAATGCTCGAGATCAAAACAAAACATTTTGTTTCAGGTCGAATGAAATATTGTGTTTAACCTGAAATGATGTCCCCCGGACTTTTTGATTCGCCAAAAATTTCATTTTTTTGATTTGACGAGAATTTTGTTGGAATTGCCTTAACTAAAAAATCCATTCTATGTCCTCATTATACTACGTGGGGAGGATGGTCCAGTGGTTAGAGCCATTGCCAGGGCTATGATAGATCCTGGTTCTATTCCCTGTGCTACTGCAATCTCACTGTGTGAAAGCCATTCTGTGACTCTGTTTCCCCATTTATATAATGGGGATAACAGCACTGTACTACTTCACAAAAGTGCTGTGAGGGTAAATGTGTTAAAGATTCAAGGTGCCTCCATACAGCAGTGATGGGTGCCAGATAAGTACCTAAAATAGACTAGCTGTAGAAATGCCTCAAAAATACAAACCACATGGGTTACTGCTTTTTTTTTTTTTAATCTCCTGATTTGTAAACCAAACTCATGATGGTTTGGGAGGGACGCTGAGGGATGGTGCATGTTAGGGGGCTTTCCCTTCACCCCCTCCCCTGGTTCTTGCCATGTGGACAGAAAGCAGAAGACCAGAAGTCTTCCATCCATCGCTCTACACGCTGGCAGAGTCTATTTCCCAGGGTTCTGTTCCCAGTTCTGATGCTACAGAGCCCAGCCTGTGTCTCTGTTCCCCATGCCCCCCCCCTTCTTTAGCAGCCCCAAATATACCATCTGTGCATGCCTCTGGTCCCAACCCTTACAGCTTATGGTCATGTTATGTTTTGGAGGGGTGTGGGCCTGGGGTCTTCGTCCCATCGCTTTTGTACCCCGTCGGAGGGTGTAACGATGGGGAGGACTCACCACCTGCTGGTTGCTCCAGGGATTAGCTCAGTCCAGCTCCTGCATGCCCTCTGTGGGTGGTGTCCTGCCCATTGTCTGCTCTACTGTACTGTTTCAGACCCACATTGCTCCCCCGCTTGGCGGGGTTCTCTTCAGGACACTGCCCTCTGGCAGTGCCCACTACTTCTTCCTCACCCCCCCCCCTTCCAGGGGTCACGGCAGTCCTGTTGCTTGCACCTGCCGCAGTGGCCAACCACAACCCAAAGTCTAGCCCCTCACTGCAGGGGCAAGTTGCAGTCTGTATCGGCCCTGCTCCTCCGTGGCCGACCCGCTACTCTGGGTCCCAATCCAGGGACCCTCTAGCAGCAGACTCCATGCCCTCCTCTCCCCTTGTCTGCCTATTGTCCCTGGGCCACTTCCCCTTGGCCCTTCTTGGCCCTTTCTGGCAGGGGCCTGCAGCCTACCAGGTAACAGGCCAGAGCTCCCCCTCCACTCCCCTGAGCCTGCCCAGCACTGCTCTATCTCCGGTGCTATCCCTGGGAGCCAGTCCTCCTCCCTTGCTTGTCGGGGAGAGATTCCCCTTTGCTTTCCTGCGCCGCTCCTTATATCTTTGCTGCCCCAGCAGCTGCCTCCCGTCTGGCTGCTAACAAGCCTCACCCTAATTAGCTGCAGGTTTCCACAGCCTCCCTGGCTGCTTCTGCCCCACCCCCGGCTGGAGTGGGCCATCTGCACCACTACAAAGGGGTAAGGAGTGAGGTTGTGTCCTGGCCAAGGCCAGGCTCTTTTCCAGCTTTTAGTGTGTCGTATGCCTCTCCCCCAACCCCCTTGTCCCTCCTAACTGGTTGCTTGATCTTGGCTGGAAAGAGGAGCCAGGCAGCCTCCCAGTGTATGCTCGTAGATTACACTCCCAGCACGCCCTGTAACTAGGGTGACTAGATGTCCCGGTTTTATAGGGACAGTCCCAATTTTGGGGTCTTTTTCTTATATAGGCTCCTATTACCCCCCCACCCACTGTCCTGATTTTAAACATTTGCTGTCTGGTCACCCTACCTGTAACATTTTAGTTCCATCTCTTATCTCTTATCACCCCCATCTGGTTGTGGGCAGATGTAACACGCCCTGTCTTTGTCTTTCATTCCCACATATTAGTGTGAGGATCAAAAAGTCATACCCAAAATTCTATTTCAGGCTACATCTATTTCAGGTGTATATCCTCACACTCCACCCCCTTCTTTTTCTTTTCTTCTGGGATCTGCCGGCCCAGGTATCCCAGGAAAAGCGTAGGACATATGGCAACACATTTCCTGATAGGGCCAGGCATCAAGGTGGAATGTGTTGATGCCGCATTTGCCCCACTGCCCCCTGTGCCTGCACCTTCCCTCGTATGGACACGCAATATTGCAATGAGTGTGCCAGACGCCCCATAATGTGTGTGCAAGAGATTGGGTCTGGGTTATCTGTCACACTCTGGTGGAGGGCCTCTTCCATGACAATTAGTGGTTGTACCTTGTGGGTCTGTGCCCCCCTTAACCACCGCAGTAGATATTGCAAAATTAGCATAGTTCACAACTGGCCAATAGCCATAATAATCCACAGTAACATCAGGATCCCTGATCATTGTAATATAGTCCAACATCTGGGCCACCACCAGAACTGCTTCTCCTCCTTTGACAGGGTCAAGGTCTTTTAACACCATTCTGGAGTGTATATTTTAAATCTGTCCGGTTGTTGGCAGTGGGAGCGAGCTGCTTCTCCAGGTTTCACGTGCTGTTGTCCGTGTTATGAGTCCACTGGATATTCACAGGCAAACGGGGTATTGTCCACACCGGCTTGAGCACTTGGTATGGAACCGGGTAGTATGTGCTGGTTCGATTGCACACAGCAATGAGTTCCACAGATCCATTCATGCACCCTAGTCCTGATGGGAGCGTATAGATGTGCCTGCCAACCCTTCACCCTCTCCCCTGGTACTTGTCATGCGGACAGAAAGCAGGTGGGCAGCAGGCCGAAGTGCAGGCAATGAGATTTTTATTGGGGTTAGTTCCAAGGAAGCACATCCACCGCTCTACATGCTGGCAGTGTCTATTCCCCTTCCCAGCCCCGACGCTGCAGAGTCCGGCCTGTGTCCCCCTTCCCTATGCCCCGCTCCTCCTTCTTAGGAGGCCCAAATATACCTGCCGTGCACATCCCTAATCTTTGTCTTTTGTTTACACATATTAGTATAACATATAAGCATATCAAAAAGTCACACCCCAAATTCTATCTCAGGCTGACAAACAAGCCTATACACTGACAGTGTGCAAACACTTGAGGATAGTACTGAAATAGTTAACAGCACTGGCATTTCTAGAGCATTGCTAACTCGCCTGACTTTTTTGTGCATCATGTGATCTTTGGGGTATATCTTAAAGCCCTAAGCACCTGGAGTCATGTGAATCTGTGAGAATCTAGGTTTTGATTTTTTTTTTTAAAAGAAACTCTATTTCTTCTGTTTGAGGGGCAGAAAAAAATCTGGAAAATGTGACCTCTTCTTATATTAATATTATTATTAATAATAATAATAACAATTGATAAATAAATAATGGGCCATTCAACAAAAGCAGCGAAAACGTAATCAGATTCCTGGGGTGAATGGAAAGCCCTTTATTCACTGCTACTAATTGGAAGAGTTTAGCAGCGTTGAGCAGAGGGATTAAATCATTCAGTATAGCATTGTAATATCATCCAGATTTCCACCTCCTGCAATAAACAAGGGTTGTCTGCCCTGCGGTTCCTGCTCCCCAGCCAGTTCCCAAGTGCCTTAAGCAAGGGAGACCCTCACTCATGGGAAGGTTATTGCAAAACCTTCTCACTCAAACTGAGCGACTTTCTGCAACACGGTGGGAGATGGGATACCAGGCTAGATGGGCCCATTGGTCCCATTCAAGTGTAGAAGTTGCTGTATTCCTTGGTGGAGTCACAGCCTGGTGTCTAAAGAGACAGAAGAGAACCTGCCAAACTGGCGTTAATATGTTTCACAGTAGACCCTGGAGGCCAATACCCTGACTCACAATCTGCATCTACTCGGAAAACAAACTCAGTCTCCTTGTCACTAGCACTAGATCTCACTGCAGTGGTGTTAAGTGCCGTGCCAGCCCCGAGCTGCTGCTCCTTTGGGATGGCAAGCCTGGTGTTTTGGTGAGTAGCCAGCACCAGGGGCTGGAGATCACAGGAGAACAGTTCGCAGGGACCATAATGCCCGGGGGATAGGGTGGGCTAAGAGGGGGGTCTAGAGCAAAACTCAAGGGGTCAGATAGCCAGGAGTTTGATCAGTATTGGAGACTTCCGGGGCGATGCTTGGAGTTTTCATGGAGGGCTGGAAGATCTGGTGCATGGGGCTGGGTCAGTGGGTTGGGGGGAGATCAGGTGAGGCAGTGGGGCAGGGCAGGGCGAGGCAACAGGCATCAGTCTGTGGCTCAGCCAGCTTCCTCTGGCTCTTGGGGGTCTTTATATAGTCCGGGTACCCACAGAGAGCATGGCCAGCCAAGTCCATCAGGGACCTAGTCCACGGCTGCCCCGGGGCTGCAGGTTCAAGGAGGGGCAGTGGCTCAGGAGAGCACTATGAACACCACGCGCATTGTCCTGGAGTATATGCAGAGCCAGGACACACCAAAGCAAAACCGGGACCAGCCGAGGAGGCGATTGCAGCGTGGCCACGAGAGTGATGAGGAAATGGACATGGACATAGACCTCTCACAAGGCACAGGCCCCAGCAATGTGGAAATCATGGTGTTACTGGGGCAGGTTGATGCCGTGGAACGCTGATTCTGGGCCCGGGAAACAAGCATAGACTGGTGGGACCACATCGTGCTGCAGGTGTGGGACGATTCCCAGTGGCTGCGAAACTTTCGCATGCGTAAGGGCACTTTCATGGAACTTTGTGACTTGCTTTCCCCTGCCCTGAAGCTCCAGAATACCAAGATGAGAGCAGCCCTCACAGTTGAGAAGCGAGTGGCGATAGCCCTGTGGAAGCTTGCAACGCCAGACAGCTACCGGTCAGTCGGGAATCAATTTGGAGTGGGCAAATCTACTGTGGGGGCTGCTCTGATCCAAGTTGCCAGGGCAATGAGAGACCTGGTGATATCAAGGGTAGTGACTCTGGGAAACGTGCAGACCATAGTGGATGGCTTTGCTGCAATGGGATTCCCAAACTGTGGTGGGGCCATAGACGGAACCCATATCCCTATCTTGGCACCGGAGCACAAAGCCACCGAGTACATAAACCGCAAAGGGTACTTTTCAATGCTGCTGCAAGCCCTGGTGGATCACAAGGGACGTTTCACCAACATCAACGTGGGCTGGCAGGGAAGGGTACATGATGCTCGCGTCTTCAGGCAGTCTGCTCTGTTTCAAAAGCTGGAGGAAGGGACTTTCTTCCCAGACCAGAAAATAACCGTAGGGGATGTTGAAATGCCTATCGTGATCCTTGGGGACCCAGCCTACCCCTTAATGCCATGGCTCATGAAGCCGCACACAGGCAGCCTGGACAGGAGTCAGGACCTGTTCAACTACAGGCTGAGCAAGTGCCGAATGGTGGTGGAATGTGCATTTGGGCATTTAAAAGCGCGCTGGCGCAGCTTACTGACTCGCTCAGACCTTAGCGAAAAGAATATCCCCATTGTTATTGCTGCTTGCTGTGCGCTCCACAATATCTGTGAGAGTAAGGGGTAGACATTTATGGCGGGGTGGGAGGTTGAGGCAAATCACCTGGCCGCTGATTACGTGCAGCCAGACACCAGGGCGGTTAGAGGAGCACAGCATGGCGCGGTGCACATCAGAGAAGCTTTGAAAACGAGTTTTGTGACTGCCTAGGCTACGGTGTGAAACTTCTGTTTGTTTCTCCTTGATGATCCCTCCACCCCTCCCCCCCACCCGGTTAACTCTACTTCCCTGTAAACCAACCACCCCACCCTCCCCTACCCTCCCCCCTGCGAGCACCACTGGCAGAGGCAATAAAGTCATTGTTACTTCACGTTCATGCATTCTTTATTAATTCATCACACAACTAGGGGGATAATTGCAAAGGTAGCCCGGGATGGGTGGGGGAGGAGGGAAGGAAAAGGACACACTGCAGTTTAAAACTTTAACTCTTATTGAAGGCCAGCCTTCTGATGCTAGGGCAATCATCTGGGGTGGAGTGACTGGGTGGCCGGAGCCCCCCCCCCACCGTGTTCTTGGGCGTCTGGTTGAGGAGGCTCTGGAACTTGGGGAGGAGGGCTGTTGGTTACACAGGGGCTGTAGCGGCGGTCTCTGCTCCTGCTGCCTTTCCTGCAGCTCAACCATACGCTGGAGCATATCAGTTTGATGCTCCAGCAGCTGGAGCATCGACTCTTGCCTTCTGTCTGCAAGCTGACGCCACCTATCATCTTCAGCCCGCAACTTGCTCTGTTCATCCCGCGATTCAGCACGCCACCTCTCCTCTCGTTCATATTGCTCTTTTCTATAATCAGTCATTGACTGCCTCCACGCATTCTGCTGTGCTCTGTCAGCGTGGGAGGACATCTGTAATTCTGTAAACATGTCATCACGTGTCCTTCGCTTTCTTTTCCTAATCTTCACTAGCCTCTGTGAAGGAGAAACATTTGCAGTTGGTGGAGGAGAAGGGAGAGGTGGTTAAAAAGGACACATTTTAGAGAACAATGGGTACACTCTTTCACGTTAAATTTTGCTGTTCACATTACACAGCACATGTGCTTTCGTTACAAGGTCGCATTTTTCCTCTTATATTGAGGGCCTGCTGGTTTGGTGTGAGAGATCACTCACGCAGTGCCAGGCCACAGATTTCAGCTTGCAGGCAGCCATGGTAAGACACAGTCTTTTGGCTTTTTTAACCTTCTTAACATGTGGGAATGGTTTCAAACAGTACTGTTCTCATTTCCCATACCAAGCACTCGTTGGGTTGGCCATTTAAAATGGGTTTGCAATGTAAAAGGAGGGGCTGCGGTTTCAGGGTTAACATGCAGCACAAACCCAACTAATTCCCTTCCCCCACACCCAATTCTCTGGGATGATCACTTCACCCCTCCCCCCACCGTGTGGCTAACAGCGGGGAATATTTCTGTTCAGCAGAGCAGGAACAGGCACCTCTGAATGTCCCCTTAATAAAATCACCCCATTTCAACCAGGTGACCGTGAATGATATCACTCTTCTGAGGATAACAAAGAGAGATAAGGAATGGATGTTGTCTGCATGCCAGCAAACACCGGGACCATACGCTGCCATGCTTTGTTATGCAATGATTCCAGACTACGTGCTACTGGCCTGGCGTGGTAAAGTGTCCTACCATGGCAGACGGGATAAGGCAGCCCTCCCCAGAAACCTTTTGCAAAGGCTTTGGGAGTACATGAAGGAGAGCTTTCTGGAGATGTCCCTGGAGGATTTCCGCTCCATCCCCATACACGTTAACAGACTTTTCCAGTAGCTGTACTGGCCGCGATTGCCAGGGCAAATTAATCATTAATCATTAAACACGCTTG
>NW_020665102.1:1088278-1100060 GCF_002925995.2 Terrapene triunguis
ATCCCAAGCCCCCCTGAGGCTCTCACATGTCTCTCTGTCCCCCCAGGCAGGTGGAGCTGTGGCTGAAGGGTTTCCAGAGCTGCACCAACTCCTGGGCGAAGCTGGACGACATCAACAAGGTTTTCTTCTTCAACAAAACCCCAATCACAGGTGGATGACCCCCCCCACTCCGAGCCCCGCTTGCCTAGGCCCATGGGAGCCCCTACACACAGAGCAGGGTGATTGGGATGGGTGTGACCCAAGCACCTAGACACCCCAATGCTGCTTGTGCCAGGCACTGCCCACACCCCCCCAACCATGCTCCAAGACCCCCTTGTGCCAGGCACTGTCCAGACCCCCCCCCATGATCAGGGACCCCCTTGTCCCAGGTGCTGCCCAGACCACCACTGGGATTGAGCCCTCGTCATGCTGGACTGTTAGCCCCGTTATCCAGCGGGAGGAGGCTGTGGCCCCAAGAGACACCGTAAGCTGCCCCGGGCACCTGGGGCAGGACTCGAACCCAGCTCCCCTGAGTCCTGTCCCATCCCGGTGTGTTAATCCCATGGCTGCCCTGCCAGTGTCCCCCCAGAGTATGTGAGGGCGCACTGGCGAGAGGACACATTCTTCGGGTACCAGTTCCTGAATGGAGTCCACCCGGTGGTGATCCGGCGCTGCACGGAGCTCCCCTGTAACTTCCCCATCATGCTGGCCATGGTGGCCTCCTCCCTGGGGGAGAGCACCAGCCTGCAGGATGAACTGGAGGTAAGTGGGGTGCTGGGGCCCCCCGTGGGACTCGGCCATGGTCTGAGATCTCGCTCTGGCTCCCTCCCCAGCATTGCTCTGGGCACTAGCCACCATGTGTCAGAGGTGTCCAGCGGGCCCTACTCCAGAGCCAATGGCTGTGCTTGCACTGGCCACTTGGCTCCAGGGGCTAGTCCCAGGGCACTGCTGTGAGGAAGATCACAGCGCTGGGAGAGGGCACTGCCACAGGGAAGCTCACAACTCTAGGAGAGGCACTGCTACGTGGAAGCTCACAGTGCTAGGAGAGGAATTGCTGCGGGAAATCTCACAGTGCTCCCTGTGCCTTAGGGGGGAGGGATAGCTCAGTGGTTTGAGCCTTGACCTGTTAAACCCACGGTTGTGAGTTCCATCCTTGAGGGGGACATTTAGGGATCTGGGGCAAAAATCTTTCTGGGGATTGGTCCTGCTTTGAGCAGGGCGTTGGACTAGATGACCTCCTGAGGTCCCTTCCAACCCTGATATTCTATGATTCTATAGAAGGGGAACATCTTCCTTGCTGACTATAAAATCCTGGAGTGTGTCCCGGCCAACACAATCAACGGCTACCAGCAGTACATCGCCGCGCCCCTCTGCCTGCTGCACCTGCAGCCCTCCGGGGAGCTCATCCCCGTGGCCATCCAGGTAACAGTCTCTGGCACCCCCACACAGCCCTGACCCCTACACAGTCCCAGGGCTGGGAATTGCCATCTAAAGGACCAGCCCAGGGAGATAATGCAGGAGTCCTGGCTCCCTAATCCCCCCACACCCTTCTGTGTGTGCATGCGTATGCCCAGTTGTGTGTGTGCACACACCCCAGCTCTGTGTCTCCTCTTCCTAACACTGGATTTGCTGCACTGTCATGTCCCCTCATCCTGGCAGCCGGGTCCCAGCCCCTGGGCTCCCCTGGAGGAAACAGCAGGATTCACACACCTGGTTTGTGCCAAACCATCCCCCCAGCCCTCCTGTGTCTCTTCCCCCTCCCCCCACAGCTCAACCAGTGCCAAGGCCCCGCCAGCCCCATCTTCCTGCCCAGCGACTCCGAGTGGGACTGGATCCTGGCCAAGACCTGGGTGCGCTACGCTGAGTTCCTGGTGCATGAGGCTGTCAGCCACCTGCTGCTCACCCACCTGATCAACGAAGCCTTCACCCTGGCCACCCTGCGCCAGCTGCCCATGTGCCACCCGCTCTTCAAGGTGAGAGAGGGGCTGGGCTGCTCCCCCAAGCTAGTTGTGCCCAGATGTGCAGGAGAGAAGGGGAAGCATGCCAGACGGGCCCTGCTGCCGGCATACAGCTGTGCCCAGCCGCACCTGTGTGTGCCTGGTGGGGTGCGTGTGCCTGGCGTGCTAGGCTGGGTGTAGCCCCATGCTCGCCGTGTTCTACCCATCGCGGTCCAGCACCTTCCCAACCTCATGGATGACGGGGAAGAAGGAGCCGCCGCTGGCTTCTCGGAGGGTCCGGGTCCGGGTCCTTGCCCCGCCCGGATACATGCAGGGGTGAGGGTGGGAGGTGGCTCCCTGCTTTCCCTCATCCTCCCCTGTGTCTCTTCTCCTCCCTAGCTGCTGCTGCCCCACACCCGCTACACGTTGCACATCAACGTCGTGGGCAGGACCCTGCTACTCGGACATGGAGGGATCATCGAAAGGGTGAGAGAACGTCACGGTCAGGGGCATTGGACCCCACGCCCCTCCTACAGCTGGGGAGAGAACTAGGAGTCCTGGCCCCCAGCTCCTCCTGCTCTACCCACTAGGCCCCCACTCCCCTTCCATAGCTGGGGACAGAACCCAGAAGCCTTGACTCCCTGCTCCCCCAGCTCTAACCACTAGCCCCCCTCCCCTCCCAGAGCCACGTACATGGGAGTAAAATGCGCCTGTCACCCGAGGTACCGGCCTCACCTGGAACCCTTGAAGCTCTCATCCCATATTGTCTCACCATGAAACCCACATTGGGAACCTCCCGGAGAGCAGATCCTTCGGGCCAGCCTCCATCTCAGTTAGTCCTGGTGTTTGCACCGTACGGCTCTGCGGACGCAGCCTCTGCTTTCAGCTTGTCGGTGTGACCAAATTGGAGAGAGTCCGGAAAATAGCAACAAACATGATAAAAGGTTTAGAACCCCTCATCTATGAGGCTAGGTTAAAAAAAAACTGGGCAGATTTAGTCCTGAGAAAAGAAGACCAAGATGGGGGACCCGATAGTCTTCAAATATGTTGAGGACTGTTACAAAGAGGATGGTGATCAATTGTTGTCTGGTCTTGCTGAAGGCAGGACAAGAAATAATGGGCTTAATCTGCAACAAGGGAGATTTAGGTTAGATATTAGGAAAAGCTTTCTCTCTCTAAAGATAGTTAACTCTGGAGGAAGCATAGAGATTTTGGAATCTCCAACATTGGAGGTTTCTAAGAACTGGTTGGACAAACACCGGGGGTTGCGAGTGATCGGTCATTTTTGGGGTACAACACAAAGTGAAATATTGGGGAGGTACATTTTTCACAGGGCGTATTGTCTGTCGTCGGGTTGCAATTAATTAGATCGCAGCGGTATTTCATTCTAACCTGCCCCCAGGCTTGGAGGTTGAAGGCTCTGTCTCTGGTCCCTTCCCAGGGCGTGGGCTTGGGGCTTGAGGGGGCCAAGTTGCTGATGGCCAAGGGCATGTCCTGCCTGACCTATGCCTCCCTCTGCTTCCCTGATGACATCCAAGAGCGCGGGGTTGACTGCATTCCCAATTACTACTACAGGGATGATGGGCTGAAGATCTGGTCGGCCATTGAGAGGTAAGGAGCAGGAGCCGGGGCAGAGGGTGGCGAGGAAGCAGATGGCATGTGGAAAATTCCCACCGGCTCAGAGATGCTTGGAAACACGGCTTTCCTGCCACATAAAGAATTCTGAGTTTAAAAAAAACTGTAATTCCCCAAAAGGCACTTTTTCAAAGACACCGGCCCCCACACACCCAGCTAGATTGCATGAATGCTCCTTGAGCCACTCATGAATCACACAGAGAAGGGCACCAGCCAATTCTCTCCAGCCTTGCACACCAGAACTATACCATCTTGCCCTGGTCAGAAGCCTGTTCAGTTTCAGATTATTACCAAGTCCGCTCCTCCCTCAATGTGGAGAGCACATGCACCAGTCTTTGTACCTGAGCTGAGATTTCCTGAGCACTTCAACCAAACCAAATTGTTTTAGGTAAAATATAAAACTGGTTTATTAACTACAGATAGATAGATTTTTTTAGTGATTATACATGGTAGGTATAGGAGGTTAGAGATAGTTACCAAAGAAAATAAAAGGTAAGCGCACAGTCTAAATCTTATTGCACTGTCTGAATCTAGTGGGCTTTGCTGAGTCACTGGGTTGAGCAATCCCTCTGGTGGGTCTGGTGGGTTGAGTCAGAGAGGGGAGCAGTCCCCATTGTGTGGTGCTTGGGCAGCCCTCATTGAATTGTAAATCCCTTGATTACAACTTGATTATTAATGGTCCTTGAACACTCTCCTGGGTGGGGAGGGGGGAAGCTCTCTGAATGTCACTAGGAAATTTACAGCATACTTTAGTAACAACCACCACAGCAAAATCTCATAACTTCATACACACTAATGATACCCATATTTGGAAAGAACAAGGGGTTTCAGCAGATCATGACCTTTCATATGATATCGTACATGGCATGCTTTGTATGAAATATCACAACTATATATGAATGATGCATATGGGTTTTACAGGGAGCTATTTTGAGGTACAGTGTATCACAGATTCTATTCCTGATACCTGGTAACAAGGCGGCATGGTGCCAATGGGCAGCTTTGGGCCCTAAAAAATTAACCCTACCACAATGGAAAAGTCAACCCCCATCAAATATTGATGTCTGGCTTGGTGATCTGGCTGATCACGCAGCTAACGAATGGCTGGCATTGCGGAGAAAGGGAATGCCCAAAAAATTCAAAGCAATTTGGGAGGTCTATGATCAATGTAGACCCTGAAGATAGATATGTCACATCCCCTCCCCTGCCTTTATCCTAACCCCCGTTACTTACTTTGTGTGGTTGATTGGTTGGCTTTGGAAAAATGAATGAAAACTTGTAAATACAGAAAAATGGAGAGGAAAAGTCAAACTTTTGGGAATTTTGCCCAAAACCAAATTCCAGGAAAAGGTCTCATTGGGGGTGAATGGAAACACTTGGTTTCAGTCAAGCCAAGACATTTTGTGTCAATGGCAACTCTTGTTTAACATGTTAACTTCAACAAGAGGAAGTCCTATTTGAAATGAAAAGTTAAACTCTGCTATAGACAAGATCCAGGATCACCCAGGGTTGTGAGTTCAATCCTTGAGGGGGCCACTTAGAGATCTGGGGCAAAATCAGTACTTGGTCCTGCTAGTGAAGGCAGGGGGCTGGACTCGATGACCTTTCAAGGTCCCTTCCAGTTCTAGGAGATAGGATATCTCCATTACAGGCAAGGGTGCGTGGTACCACTGGACTGTTTGCGGTCACTGGCTGACTGACACTGGGGAGTGATGAGGCCTGCATTGACCCACCAAGATGACACATCTCTGCTCTTTCCAGCTTCATCTCTGGCATCGTCAGACACTATTATCACAGCGACGCCCACGTCCTGGCCGACTGCGAGCTGCAGGCCTGGGCAGATGAGATCTTCCATGAAGGCTTCCTGGGGAATGAGACGTCTGGTAGGGGCCATGTGAACCCAGAGCTCTGCAGCCGCTAGTCACTGGGCTCCATGCGGGGGTGGCTGGGGGGCGTCTCCGGAGTGCATGTCTCAGGAGGCTGAATGACTGTCAGCCAGATCCTGGCTGATGTCAATGGGCGCCTCTCTATTGGAGTCAATCAGGGCAGACCCCAGCTCATATCAAGTGGCCCTGCAGGCAGGGGTCACGACCCCCAGATGGGGAGCAAGGTCTCCGACCCCGCAGGGACAGGGTGGCCTGGGTCATGGTGGTGGGACGGGGCTGCGGGGTGACTGGGAACATCTCCGCCGTGGGAACAGGCAGAGTGGGGAGCTGAGGCCCACAGCAGGGGAGTGACTCCCCGGGGGAGGATCCAGCAGAGTGAGGCATCAAACCCGGCTCTAGCGATCCCAGCCCCAAGGCCATGGAGGGGGCCAGAGCCGGGTTGGGTCAGTGATGTCCATTGTCCATCCCGCAGGTTTCCCCTCATCCCTGCAAAGCATCCCTGAGCTCATCAAGTACCTGACCATGTGGATCTACTGCTGCTCAGCCAGGCATGCCGCCCTCAATAACAGGCAGGTAGGGAGAGGCCAGCCTTGGTGCTCGGGGCCCCATTCCCTGCCCCCCATGGGGCCCTGGGGTCCAGCTACTGACACCCCCACCCCGCACCCTCCACACGGGGCCCTGGGGTCCAGCCACAGACATCCCTGCACCTGACATGGGGCCATGGGATCCCACCACTGACATCCCCAACCTGCCCCCCACATGGGGCCATGGGGTCCCGCCACCGACATCCCCACCCTGCCCCCCACATGGGGCCCTGGGGTCCAGCCACCAACACTCACACCCTGCACCCCACCCCACTGACACTTCAATCCCCAGGACCCTGCTCTAGCCGCCAATCCTACACCCAGCACCCAACCCCAGTGAGACCCCAGACACATCAGGACCCTGCGCCAGCCCCCTAAGACCCACCCCTACTGCTGCGCTCAGCACCCCGACCCCCACCTTGACTTTCTTAACTGTTGCCCGTGGGTGAGACTCTGACCAAGCCCCAGGTGCCCAGGTCTCTTGGCTAAGCCAGACCTTCCCTATGCTGGTGCCCCCTGGGTGGGTGAGGAGGGGATCCCTGGCTGGGCCGGGGGGATCCCCAGCTGGGGGAGGCCAGACCCCATCTGGGCTGGGGGGTGCCTATCTGGGATGGGGGGGGTCCCTGGCTGCTCTGACTGTGTGGGTCTCTCTGGGCCACAGTATGAGCTTGGAGCTTGGATGCCCAACTTCCCAGCCTCCATGAGGAACCCCCCACCCCAGGCCAAGGGCACCACCTCCCTGGAAAGCTACCTGGACACCATCCCAGAGGTCAACAGCACCAGCCACATCATCTTCACCCTTTGGGTCCTCTGCTGCGAGCTGGGGGACTCGGTGAGGACATGGGAGCTAGGGGACGCTGTGGGGCAGGGACAGGGGTGGGGGCAGCAAGGGGCACTCTCCCCTGGCTGGCAGGGTTGGCCCCAGGGCAGTGCTAGGGGGCACTGTGGGGCAGGGAGCAGGGCAGGGGCTCAGCAGGGGGTGCTCTCCCCTGGCAGGCAGGGCTGGCCCCAGGGTTGCGCTAGGAGGCATTGGGCTGCGGCTGGGGGTGTCTCTTTAATGAGCTGTTCAGTTGTGTTCTTCCCCCCTTTGTGGTAATAATAAAGGACCCGCTGATGTCTCACATGAGCCTGGGTATGAACCCAGGTGTCCCAACCCAGCTGCACTTTGGGGGATTCCGTTCAAACACCCATAAATTCCACCATGTTGTTTAACCTCCCGGGCCTGAACTCTTCCCGGTGTTGCTACACAGCTGTTAAACACCTGCTCCATGCTCCAGGGCATGTGAGGGATCCATGTGTAAACAGCTGCCCTGCCCCAGGGTGGCTGCATCTCAGCACCGGGCGAGGGAGCCCTTCCGCGCTGTCCCTCACCGCTCTCCTGTTCCCTTGCAGAGATCCCTGGGCACATACCCCGACGAGCACTTCAAGGAGGAGGTGCCCAAGCAGCTGATCGCAGCCTTCCAGGGGTGCCTGGCCCAGATCTCCATGGAGATCCAAGAGAGGAACAAATCCCTTCCCATCCCCTACCGCTACCTGGATCCCCACCAAATCGAGAACAGCACATCCATCTGAGCCTGATGGGCGAGCCCCAGGGATGGGCCCCCTGCGGCCACTGGCTATGCTATCCCTGCAATCCGGTCCTGGGAGCAATAAACCACAGCCTGGTTGCACTCTGAATGGCTGATTCTGTCTATTGGGATGTAATGTTTCTGACAACCTGTGACCATATAGATCATTGTTGCAACCACTGTTATATATTTGCAGCAAATATTGTACAAAGGTTGTTGTGTAAGGTGTCTATGGAAAGGTTATGGTTTGCTGGGTGTGATTATGCTGTCTGTATGTGTGTATCCTTTTTGTAGTTGAAGTTATGAATATTGGCTATGTACTTGTATCTCAATGTGTTTTGATTCTAAGTAGCCTCAGTGAAGCATTTGATCAGCTTCTTGAGAAAGGACTATTCTCAGGAAGTGCCCAATCAAAAATCATTTAACTGACAATGGACTTTGGGAGACGCCAATCCACATCTGAGCTTTCCTCGGAACATTCAAACTAACAGGTAAACAATGGCGTCGGCCTGCAAACTGAGTCATGCTTGGACATGTGACTTGCCCACCATGCTTGGACAGGTGACTCCAGACTCCATCTTCCTGCTGTGATTTTTCACAGAAAAACAAAAGGTGTCCTTCCATGGGCAGAGACTATGAAAGGCTGTTGCATCTCCTCCATCTTGTCTTCAATCTTGATTCTTGCCTCTGGAGGAACTTTGCTACAAACTGAAGCTCTGAAAAAAGGACTGAATGACCCATCCCAGCTGTGGATGGACTCCAGAGACTTGATTTGAACCTGCAGCTTATTCCATCACTGCTACAAGCCTGAACCAAGAACTTTGCCATTACTGTATGTAATTGATTCCATTTAACCAATTCTAGCTCTCATCTATATCTTTTTCCTTTTATGAATAAACCATTAGATTTTAGATTCTAAAGGACTGACAACAGTGTGATTTGTGGGTAAGATCTGACTTGTATATTGACCTGGGTCTGGGTCCTTTGGGATTGGAAGAACCTTTTTTCTTTTACTGGGTGTAACGATGCTGGTTCTGGCGGGACCCAACTGCGGGAAGTGCATGGTGTGGAAGGGGATGCTGAACGCTCCGACATCAGACCCAGGAAGGTGGAAGCTGTGTAAGCTTCTTGCCCTGGAGACAGTCTGCTCAGAGAGAGGAGGCTCCCACAGAGTCCTGACTGGCTTCATATGGAGTAGTTCCAGAGCATCACCCCGGGACTCTGTGACAGGTTGGTCCTGCTTTGAGCAGGGGGTTGGACTAGATGACCTCCTGAGGTCTCTTCCAACCCTAATCTTCTATGATTCTGTGATTGTACAATGGGTCATACTGAAAGGTGAAGTGTCAGGCTGGAGGAATCAGGCTGAAGTGTCAGGTTCGGAGGTATTGCCAGTATGGAGGAGGACAAGAATATCATACAAGAAGATCTGGGTGACTTTGTAAAGTGGAGTCATAGAAATGGGATGAGATTTAATAGTGCAAAGTCATGCATTTAGAGACTAACAACAAGAATTTTTGCTATAAGCTGGGGACATATCAGTTGGAAATGACAGAGGAGGAGAAAGGTCTGGGTGTATTACTTGATCACAGGTTGACTAGCAGCAAATATCTCCAATGGCTGGAGATGGGACACTAGATGGGGAGGGCTCTGCGTTACTACACAGTATTCTTTCCCAGGTGTCCGCCTGGTGGGTCTTGCCCACACGCTCAGAGTCTAACTGATCACCAGATTTGGGTTCAGGAAGATTGATAGAGACCAAGGGGTGGGGGGGGTTGCCTTCCTCTGCAGCATGGAGCAGGCGTCAGTTGCAGGTTGAAGCTAAGTGAACGGCGGAGAATGAGTGGGTGCAGTTCTGAAGTCTGCAACATGCAGGATATCAGACTAGAAGATTGTGATGTGTATGAGTCTGAGTGAAGGTGCGACAAACCGTACAAAAACCACAAGTCGGGTAATTATAGACCTGTCCGCCTGAGGCTGCTCCCAGGCAAGATAATGGAGCAGCTGACATAGGTAATATCTGTAATGCCAATCAATGAAGGTTTATGGAAACTAGATCCTGTCAAACTAACTTCATACTTTTTTATTTTATAAAGAGATTACAAGTTCTGTTTGCCAGAAGCTGAGGGTATGTCTACACTACGAAATTAGGTTGAATTTATAGAAGCCGGTTTTATAGAAATCGGTTGTATACAGCCGATTGTGTGTGTCCCCACATAAAATGCTCTAAGTGCATTAAGTCGGCGGACCGCGTCCACAGTACCGAGGCTAGCATCGACTTCCGGAGCATTGCACTATGGGTAGCTATCCCACAGTTCCCGCAGTCTCCGCCGCCCATTGGAATTCTGGGTTGAGATCCCAATGCCCGAATGATGCAAAACAGTGTCGCGGGGGGTTCTGGGTACATGTCATCAGGCCCCTCCCACTCCGTCACAGCAACAGCAGACAATAGATTCGCGCCTTTTTACCTGGGTTACCTGTGCAGACAACATACCACGGCAAGCATGGAGCCCGCTCAGCTCAGTTCACTGTCACCATATGTCATCTGGGTGCCGGCAGACGTGGGACTGCATTGCTACACAGCAGCAGCAGCTAACTGCCTTTTGGCGGTAGACGGTGCAGCATGACTGGTAGCCTTCATCAGCGATCTGGGTGCTGGCAGCCGTGGGGCTGCATTGCACCAGCCCCTTGCCTTTTGGCAGTAGATGATATATTACGACTGGTAACCGTCGTCGTCGTACAGCAGTGGCTGGAACTCCGTATGTCCCCCAGTCCCCCATCCCCCCAGTCATATTCTGCTGCCTTCACAATGACGATGATGATGGCTATCAGTCGTAGTATGCCATTTTCTGCCAAGCGCCCATCGCACATTAGCAGAGTCTTCCCTGAGCAGCAGATCGTGCAATCGGCCTGAAGGCCATCGTCATAATACAGGAAAAATGTGGCACCCAGTATTTGCTGCCAAGCACCCAGAAGATGTCGAGGGCTATCAGTCATGCTGCACCGTTGTCTTAAGATGTAAAAAATAGATTTGTTCTGTATTCATTTGCTTCCCCCTCCCTCCGTCAAATCAACGGCCTGCTAAACCCAGGCTTTTGAGTTCAATCTTTGGGGGGGGCCATTCTGTGTGACAGTTGTTTGTGTTTCTCCCTGATGCACAGCCACCTTTGTTGATTTTAATTCCCTGTACCTGTACGCCATGTCGTCACTCGCCCCTCCCTCCCTCCCTCCCTCTCTCCTTCCCCTGGTCCGTCAGATACTAGTTTTGCGCCTTTTTTCAGACCAGACGCCATAGCTAGCAATGGGATCATGGAGCCCGCTCAGATCACCGCGGCAATTATGAGCACTATGAACACCACACGCATTGTCCTGGAGTATATGCAGAGCCAGAACATGCCAAAGCAAAACCAGGACCAGCCAAGGAGGAGGTGATTGCAGCGCGGCGACGAGAGTGATGAGGAAATTGACATGGACATAGACCTCTCACAAGGCTCAGGCCCCAGCAATGTGGAAATCATGGTGTTACTGGGGCAGGTTCATGCCGTGGAACGCCGATTCTGGGCCCGGGAAACAAGCACAGACTGGTGGGACCGCATCGTGCTGCAGGTGTGGGACGATTCCCTGTGGCTGCGAAACTTTCGCATGTGTAAGGGCACTTTCATGGAACTTTGTGACTTGCTTTCCCCTGCCCTGAAGAGCCAGTATACCAGGATGAGAGCAGCTCTCACAGTTGAGAAGCGAGTGGCGATAGCCCTGTGGAAGCTTGCAACGCCAGACAGCTACCGGTCAGTCGGGAATCAATTTGGAGTGGGCAAATGTAATGTGGGGGCTGCTGTGATCCAAGTTGCCAGGGCAATGAAAGACCTGGTGATATCAAGGGTAGTGACTCTGGGAAACGTGCAGGCCATAGCGGATGGCTTTGCTGCAATGGGATTCCCTAACTGTGGTGGGGCCCATATCCCTATCTTGGCACCGGAGCACCAAGCCACCGAGTACATAAACCGCAAGGGGTACTTTTCAATGCTGCTGCAAGCCCTGGTGGATCACAAGGGACGTTTCACCAACATCAACGTGGGATGGGCGGAAAAGGTACATGATGCTCGCGTCTTCAGGAACTCTGCTCTGTTTCGAAAGCTGGAGGAAGGGACTTTCTTCCCGGACCAGAAAATAACCGTTGGGGATGTTGAAATGCCTAT
>NW_020665102.1:1100460-1133318 GCF_002925995.2 Terrapene triunguis
GATTAAGGCAGCTAAATCCGAATTAAAGTCCTAGTGTAGACCAGGCCTTAGCCACCAGGTCATGCTCCCACAGCTAGGAATGGGCGAAGTGGAGGGGACACTAGGTACCGGCAAGGGTGCGTGGTAGCACTGGGCTGTTTGCAGATGCTGGCTGACTGATGCTGGTGGACTGGGGAGCAATGAAGCCTGCATTGCTCCACCAAGATTATATATATCTCTTCTCTTTCCAGCTTCGTCTCCGGCATCATCAGACACTATTACCGCAGCGATGCCCATGTCCTGGCCGACTGCGAGCTTTAGGCCTGGGCAGACGAGATCTTCCATGAAGGCTTCCTCGGGAACGAGGCATCCGGTAGGGGCCATGTGAATGCAGAGCGCTGCAGCCGTTGGTCACTGGGCTCCATGCAGGGTCACTGGGGGACATCTCCAGACTTCATGACTGTCAGCCAGATCCCAGCTGGTGTCAATGGGTTTCTCTCCATTGGAGTCAATGGGGCCAGATCCCAGCAGGTGTCCATGGGCGTCATGACCCCCAGACTGGGAGCAAGGTATCCGACCCTGGAAGGACAGGGTGGCCTTTGTCACAGTGGTGGGATGGGGCTGTGGGGTGACTGGGAACATCCCTGCCATGATAACAGGCAGGGTGGGGAGATGGCGCATGGCCGAGCTGAGGCCCAGAGCAGGGGAGCGACTCTCCAGGGGAGGCTCCAGCAGAGGGAGGCATCGAACAGGCTCTAGGGGTCCCAGCTCAAGGCCATGGAGCAGGGCAGCGCCGGTCCAGGTCTGTGACGCCTGTTCTCTATCCCGCAGACTTCCCCTCATCCCTGCAGAGCATCCCTGAGCTCATCAAGTACCTGACCATGTGGATCTACTGCTGCTCGGCCCGGCATGCCGCCCTTAATAATGGGCAGGTAGGGAGAGGCCAGCCTGGGCACTTGGGGACTCATTCCCTGTCCCCTACTTTGCTCTGGGATCAAGCCACAGACACCCCACCCTGCACCCCACACGGGGCCCAGGGGTCCAGCCACCGACATCCCCGCACCCCACATGGGGACCTGGGATCCCGCTACCAACATCCCCACCCTGCACCCCACACGGGGCCCTGGGGTCCAGCCACCAACACCTCCACCCTGCCCCCCACCCCACTGACACCTCACTCTCCAGGACCCTGCTCTAGCAGCCAATCCCCCACCCAGCACCCAACCCCAGTGAGACTCAGGACACCTCAGGACCATGTCCCAGCCCCCCAGGACCTTCCCCCATTGCCGCACTCAGCACCCCAACCCCCGCCTTGACTTTCCTAACCGTTGCCCGCGGGAGAGATTCTGACCAAGCCCCGGGTGTCCAGGTCTCTTGGTTGAGCCAGACCTTCCCTGTGCTGGTGCCTCCTGGGCAGGGTGATGAGGGGATCCCTGGCTGGGCTCTGAGGAGTCCCTGTCAGGGCAGGGGGGGATCCCCATCTGGGCTAGGCCAGTCCCCATCTGGGCTGCGGGATCCCTTGCTAGGCTGGGGGGGTCCCCGTCTCCTCTGACTGTGGGGGTCTCTCTGGGCCGCAGTATGAGCTCAGAGCTTGGATTCCCAACTTCCCGGGCTCCACGAGGAACCCCCCACCCCAGGCCAAGGGCACCACCTCCCTGGAGAACTACCTGGACACCATCCCGGAGGTCAACAGCACCAGCGTCGCCATCTACACCCTCTGGGTCCTCTGCTGCGAGCCGGGGGACTCGGTGAGGACACGGGAGTTAGGAGGCACTGTGGTGCAGGGAGTGGGGTGCGAGCAGCAGGGGACACTTTCCCTGGCAGGCAGGGCTGTCCCCAGGGTGGCACTAGGGGGCACTGGGCTGTGGCTGGGGGTGTCCCTTTAATGAGCTGTTCAGCTGAGTTCTTCCCCCCCCCTTGTGGTGACAATAAAGGACCTGCTGACGTTTCACATGAGCCAGGGCATGAACCCAGGTGTCTTGGCCCAGCTGCACTTTGAGGGATTCCGTTCAAACACCCATAAATTCCACCGTGTTGTTTTAACTGGCTGCAGGGTTCTCCTTCCCTCCCTGGCCTGAATTCTTCCCAGTGTTGCTACACAGCTGTTAAACACCTGCCCCATTCTCTAGGGCATGTGAGGGTTTCTGTATAAACAGCCACCTGGCCCTAGAGGTGGCTGCATCTCAGCCCCAGGTGATGGAGCCCTTCCATGCTGTCTCTCACCGCTCTCCCATTCCCTTGCAGAGATCCCTGGGCACATACCCTGATGAGCACTTCGTAGAGGAGGAGCCCAAGCAGCTGAAAGCAGCCTTCCAGGGGCACCTGGCCCAGATCTCCCAGGAGATTCAAGAGAGGAACAAATCTCTGCCCATCCCCTACCGCTACCTGGATCCCCACCATATCGAGAACAGCACGTCCATCTGAGTCCGACCGGTGAGCCCCAGGGACGGCCCCCATGCAGCCGCTGGCAATGCTGTCCCTGAGATCCTGTCCTGGGTGCAATAAACCACAGACTGGTTCACTCTGAATGGCTGATTCTGTCTAGTGGGGTACAGCACGGGGGGGCTGGGAGCCAGGACTCCTGGGTTCTCTCCAACCACTGTTATATATTTGCAGCAAATGTTGTACAAAGGTTGTCCAGTAAGGTGTCTATGAAAAAGTAATGGTTTGCTGATTTTGATTATGCTATCTGTATGCATGCATCATTTTTTTAGTTGAAGTTATGAATATTGGCTATGTACTTGTATATCAATATGTTTTAATTCTGAAGTAGCCTTGGTAAAGCATTTGGTCAGCTGCTTGAGAAAGGAATTTGCAAGTTAAGTGCCCAGTCAAGAAACACTTAACTGACAATGGACCTTGGAAGACTTCAATCCACATAAGAAGCCTTCCTGGGGACGTTCAAGATAGTATGTGGGCAATGGCTGCTGTCTGTAAAGAACTGAGTCATGCATGGACATGTGACTTGCCCATGTGATGCCATATTGCTGTAATTTTCCACAGTAAGAACAAAGAGGTGTCCTTACACCTGGAGGAGACTATAAAAGGCAGCTGCCTCATCTCCATCTTGTCTTCAATCCTGCTTCATTCCTCTGGAGGGACTTTGCTACAAAATGAAGCTTTAAACAAAGGACTGAATGACCTATCCCGCTGTGGATGTACTCCAGAGACTTGATTTGAACGTGCAGTTTAATCCATCACTGCTACAAGCCTGAACCAAGAACTTTGCCATTAGTGTATGTAATTGATTTCTTTAACCAGTTTTCACTCTCCTCTGTATTTCTTTCTTTTATGAATAGAATCTAAAGGTTTAAAGGATTGGCAACAGCGTGATTTGTGGGTAAGATATGATTTGTATATTGATCTGGGTCTGGGGCTTGGTCCTTTGGGATAGGAAGAAATCTTTTTCTTTTACTGGGGTATTGGTTTTCATAACCATTCGTCCCCATAACAAGTGGCACTGGTGGTGATATTGGGAAACTGGAATGTCTAAGGGAATTGTTTGTGTGACTTGTGGTCAGCCAGTGGGGTGAGACCGAAGTCTTCTTTGTTTGGCTGGTTTGGTTTGCCTTATTATTAAAGGAAACCCAGCCTTGGGCTGTAACTGCACTGCTTTAAGCAATTTGTCCTGAATTGACACTCTCAGAAGTGTCCCACAAGAACCAGCATTCTTACATGGGGACTGGTGGTTAGAGCCGGGGGGGCTGGGAGCTCTCCCTGGCCCTGGGAGAGGAACAGGGGTCTCATGGGTTAGAGAGGCACCAGGTTCAAGTGAAATCATCCAGCCAACACCAAGCCATGTGTCAATGGGTAGCAACATACCTGTGTCCAAACCCTGCACTGGACAGGAAGGAGTTAAAGGACATCTGTGGCTTTAATTAACCCTGATCAGCAATTAAGGCCTGGGAATTATGAGTTATTGCGATTGAAGAACTGCCCCGGCTCCAAGGCCTTTGAGAAAGCTGGAACAGAGGGCTAAGAAAATAAACCCCCAACCACCCCGGTCTAATGGCTAGATTTCTTCCATCTACCTCAAAGCCGCTGCTGCCTTTTAGTGCAGCTTAAGAGATTTCTGCTTTTTCCCTGGCTGCGAACATGTACGTGAATTCAAAAGCCCATGAAATGAACATCAAACACGGATGTGATGCGATGGCCCAGATACCGTCGTCGAAAAGGGAACCTGATGGAATCGGATATTATTATTATTAAAAGGCGTATAAAAAGGACATGACACCAAATAGCGTGAATATCAGGACGCTTGACCGCAGAGTGGAAGCATCTGAAATGGAAGGTACAGATGCAGCTCAGCCCTACTGTCATAACTATAAAGGGAAGGGTGGCAGCTCTCCTGTGTACTGTGCTATGGAATCCCTCCTGGCCAGAGACTCCAAATCCTTTTACCTGTAAAGGGTTAAGAAGCTCGGGTAACCTGGCTGACACCTGACCCGAAGGACCAATAAGGGGGCAAGATACTTTCAAATCTTGGGGGGGGGAAAGGCTTTTGTGTGTGCTCTTTGTTTTAAGGGGTGGTTCGCTCTTGGGACTGAGAGGGACCTGACATCAATCCAGGTTCTCCCCATCTTTCTAAACAAGTCTCTCCTATTTCAAACTTGTAAGTAAAAAGACAGGCAAGGCGTCTTAGATTTACTTTGTTTTCTCAACTTGTAAATGTACCTTTTACCAGACTGTTTATCTTTGTTTTGCTGTACTTTGAACCTAAGACAGAGGGGGGTCCTCTGAGCTCTTTAAGTTTGATTACCCTGTAAAGTATTTTCCATACTGATTTTACAGAGATGATTTTTACCTTTTTCTTTAATTAAAAGCCTTCTTTTTTAAGAACCAGATTGATTTCTCCTTGTTTTAAGATCCAAGGGGGTTTGGATCTGTATTCACCAGGAGTTGGTGGGAGGAAGGAGGGGGGATGGTTAATTTCTCCTTGTTTTAAGATCCAAGGGGGTTTGGATCTGTGTTCACCAGGGAATTGGTGAAAGGTTTCTCAAGGCTTCCCAGGGAGGGGATTCTTGAGATGGTGGCAGCGGGACCAAAGCTAAGCTGGTAGTTAAGCTTAGAGGTTTTCATGCAGGCCCCTACATTTGTACCCTAAAGTTCAAAGTGAGGATACAGCCTTGACACCTACATAACAAGGTCTTGCGACAGGGGGTACAGAAATGAAGGGATTCCACAGCTGGAGGCCAACAGGTCTTGCATAGCGTGCCATGATGGACTGTCATAAGAACATAAGAATGTCCAGACTGGGTCAGACCAAAGGTCCATCTAGCCCAGTGTCCTGTCTTCATAGAATCGTAGTGTGATGGTGCACCCCATAAGGCTTCATGGAAATATGCTTATGAATATATATATATGACATAACTGGAATATGTTTTATGCTATATATGCCATGTAACGTATCTATGTAAAGATTATGATCTACTGAATACATTCCTCCTATTTGTATGCATGTATCATTTTTGTATTTGAAGTTAGGAATATTGGCTGTGTACTTGCTTGATTTCTAAGTAGCCTTAGTAAAGCATTTGGTCAGCTTCTTGAGAAAGGAATGTGCAAATTACGTGCCCAATCAAGAAACACTTAAAGGAGAATGAACCTTGGGAGGCTCCAATCCACATAAGAAGTCTATCTGAAGACGTTCAGGGTAGCATGTAAACAATGGCTCCTGCCTGTAAAAACTGAGTCATGCATGGGCATGCGACTTGCCCATGTGACTCCAAAACTCCATCTTGGAGCTGGACTTTGCATAAGAGAGAGAAGGGGGTCTCCACCCACAAGAGAAAGTCTACTTAAACCCCTGGGAGACCTTCTGTTTTGTCTTCAGCTGGCTCAAGAGAGAGCCTCTCCATCCCCAAGGATATATCCTATCTCCTAGAACTGGAAGGGACCTTGAAAGGTCATCAAGTCCAGCCCCCTGCCTTCACTAGCAGGACCAAGTACTGATTTTGTCCCAGATCCCTAAGTGGCCCCCTCAAGGATTGAACTCACAACCCTGGGTTTAGCAGGCCAATGCTCAAACCACTGAGCTATCCCTCCCCCCAAGAAAGAAACTGGAACAAGGGACAGTAACTACAGGGGGTGTGAGTGATTGCTGGACCCAGACTAGAAGGAGACTAGTCTGTAAAAGGAAGCTTACTGGAACACCATTAAGGGTGAGATTTTGTCTGTATTCAGTTTTCTTACTCTATTAGACTCAGACTTGCATATTTTATTTTATTTTACTTGGTAATTCACTTTGTTCTGTCTGTTACTACTTGGAACCACTTAAATCCTACTTTCTGTATTTAATAAAATCACTTTTTACTTATTAATTAACCCAGAATATGTATTAATACTTGGAGGGGGGGGGCAAACAGCTGTGCATATCTCTCTCAGTGTTATAGAAGGCAGACCATTTATGAGTTTACCCTGTATAAGCTTTATACAGGGTAAAATGGATTTATTTGGGGTTTGGACCCCATTGGGAGCTGAGCATCTGAGTGTTAAAGACAGGAACACTTCTTAACCTGCTTTCAATTAAGCCTACAGCTGTTAGGGGACGTGGTTCAGACCTGGGTCTGGGTTTGCAGCAGGCTAGCGAGTCTGGCTCAAACCAGGCAGGGCACTGAAGCCCCAAGCTGAGAGGGCAGGGAAAGCAGGGACAGAAGTAGTCTTGGCACATCAGTTGGCAGCCCCAGGGGGTTTCTGTGATCCAACCCATCACAGTGGCGTAGTAGAGCAGGGTCTGTGCACAGCTGATTGCTTTGAGATACTAGTAGTGATTTTAAGTGAGCTTTAAGTGTGGTGGCTGGAGAACAGATGAAATGGTTACTGGTTTGTTATTTTCTGTCTGCTTATTTTGGGTAAGGGAAATAGGGACAGAAAAGGAAGCAAAATAAGTAAGAGTGAAGAGCAGAAGAAGTTGAACTCCACAGGTTGCAAATTACCCAGAAAGTCTGAACACTGGGCGCTGGGAAAGTCTCTGTTAACTAAGAAGTCCCTGAGCTGAGTGCATCCCAGTTTCAGTGAACTGCAGAGGGGGTGTGGCCCAGCATAAGAAAGCAGGAAAATGACTACCAGTGAAGCAGCTACTAAACTAGAGCTGGCTAGATTGGAAGCAAAAGAGAAGGAAAACAAACATAAAAGACTGATGGAATTAAGACAATTAGAAATTAATGCAGAAACAGCCAGGGAGGAGGCTGCCCACAAGAGAGCTATAGAGGCCCAGATTGATGCCCAGAAGCATGAGCTGGCTGTCATGGGGTTGAAGAGACAAAACCCTTCAGCTGCTGCCTCCACTTCCCCAAAAACACACAAATGGGAGTGACTATGTTCACAGTATGATGAATCCAGCGATATTGCCAAATATTTCATCACCTTTGAGAGACTATGCACCCTCCATGCAACCCCTGAAGATCAAAAGATGACTATATTGATAGTCAAATTGAGTGGCAGAGCTCTGGACATATTCAGTAAGATGCCTATAGATGATGTTTCAAACTATAGGAAATTTAAGGAACTGGTTTTGAAACAGTTTCAGGTTACACCTGAAACCTACAGGATTAAATTCAGGCATTTTAAGAGGGGATCTGGATTGAGTAATGTGTCTTATGTAAATGAAATGAGAGATCTGGTAGATAAGTGGGTGAGGGGGAAAGGCATTACAAGCTTGGAAGGAATGTGCGATTTGGTTACTCAGGAACAATTCCTGAATATGTGCAGTGATGATGTAAAACAGTATTTGTGGGATAAAAACGTGAATGCTGTGGGTGAATTAGCTGGGTATGCAGACTCTTATGAGCAAGCACAAGCTGCAATTAAACATAAACCACTGGCAGAGGGGTATAGGGTTGGGGAAAATCAAAATCACCATTTTTCCCCTGGGAAAAAGGAGGCTGGACGTTCACCTCCCCATTCCCCTGTTACTCATCCCAAATTTCCTGTACAGTGTGACAAAGTTCCTCCTCGATCTTGCTAGGTCCTGCGCTTATTGGCGGAATTTCTGGCCTCAGAGATTCACCATGTGGGTTGGGGAACAGCCCAGAGACCTTCCCCTGGAAGAACCCACAGTCCAGGTCAATTGGGAGGTTTGGGGGGAACCCGGGCCCGCCCTCTATTCCAGGTTCCAGCCCAGGGCCCTGTGGACTGCAGCTGTCTATAGTGCCTCCTGTAACAGCTGCACAACAGCTACAACTCCCTGGGCTACTTCCCCATGGCCGCCTCCAAACACCTTCCTCATTCTCACCACAGGACCTTCCTCCTGGTGTCTGATAACGCTTGTACTCCTCAGTCCTCCAGCAGCACACCCTCTCACTCTCAGCTCCTTGCGCCTCTTGCTCCCAGCTCCTCACCCTCTCACCACAAACTGAAGTGAGCTCCTTTTAAAATCCAGGTGCCCTGATTAGCCTGCCTTAATTGATTCTAGCAGCTTCTTCTTAATTGGCTCCAGGTGTCCTAATTAGCCTGCCTGCCTTAACTGGTTCTAGCAGGTTCCTGATTTCTCAAGTGCAGCCCCTGCTGTGGTCACTCAGGGAACAGAAAACTACTCATCCAGTGACCAGTATATTTGCCCTCTACCAGACTCCTGTACCCCATTGGTCTGGGTCTGTCACATATCCCTCCCCGCTGCTTAACGCCAAGGGGTTGGGCAGCTTGGGATGCTAGACAGTGCACACGTGACAAACGATCGGCCTTGCCATGACGGCTCCCTGCTCTGTGTTGCACACGGAACTGGAAAGGTTGGAGGGATAAGAACCATCTGGTCACCCTTGTGTTCTTCTCCTTGTTCCGCTGCATCCATCGAAGAGGGGCATGGTCGGTCACGAGCACAAATCTGCACCCGAGCAGGTAGTAGTGCAATGTTTCCATGGCCCATTTTACAGCGAGGCATTCTCTCTCCACCACTGCATATTTTTGTTCCCTTGGAAGGAGTTTCCGACTGAGGTATAGAATTGGGTGTTCCTCCTCCCTGACCATCTGTGATAGAACGGCCCCCAACCCTACTTCCGATGCATCCGTCTGCAGGATAAACTCCTTGGTGAAATCAGGGGCTATCAGTACGGGGTTACTGCAGAGGGCAGTCCGTAGGTCTGTGAATGCTTCCTCTGCTGCGTCAGACCATCTCACCAGATCAGGTCCATGGGCTTTCACTAGGTCTGTCAGGGGGCTTGCCCTTGTGGCAAAGTGGGGGATAAATCGTTCATAATACCCCACCACACCTAGGAACGCCCGGACTTGTTTCTTGCGACTTGGTCGGGGCCAATTTTGGATGGCCTCTAACTTGCTCACTTGGGGTTTTACCAGACCTTTTCCCACAATGTAGCCAAGATATTTGGCCTCTGTAAACCGCATTTGGCAGGGTTTGCTGTAAGGCCAGCTCGCCTGAAGGTATCGAGGACTGCCTCCACCTTCTTCAGGTGGGTTTCCCAGTCTGGGGTATGAATGACCACATCGTCCAAGTAGGCAGCAGCATAACTGTTATGCGGGCGTAATAGCTTGTCCATGAGGCGCTGGAAGGTAGCTGGGGCCCCATGTAGTCCAAAAGGGAGGACAGTATATTGAAAAAGACCCTCTGGTGTAGAGAACGCAGTCTTTTCCTTTGCGTCTTCTGCAAGGGGAATCTGCCAGTACCCCTTTGTCAAGTCTAGGGTAGTCAAGTACCGGACATTACCCAGACGGTCCAATAGCTCATCTATGCGAGGTATGGGGTACGCGTCGAACTGGGATACTTCGTTTAGTCGCCGGAAGTCGTTGCAAAATCTTGTGGTGCCATCAGGTTTGGGCACCAGCACGATTGGGCTGGACCACTGACTGTGTGATTCTTCGATGATCCCCAACTCCAGCATTTTTTTTACTTCTGCTTTTATTTCCTCCCTTTTTGCCGCTGGCACCCGATAGGGCCTCATTGTTACTCTGGCCCCAGGGTTCGTGACAATGTGGTGATATGTCTCGGTTGTTCGACCCGGTTTTGTCAAGAACACATCTTGGTTCCGGAAGATCATCTCAGACACCTCATTCTTCTGGTCTGGTGTTAAATCGGGAGACACTCTCACCTGTTTGGAAGGCTTGTTTTCCTGGGTTAGGTCTTTTTGGACCGTTGTGCATGCCTCTTGTGCATGCCAGGGTTTCAGAAGGTTAACGTGATAAATCTGTTCTTGTTTTCTGCGTCCTGGCTGCCGCACCTTGTAGGTTACTTCCCCCACGGGTTCAACCACCGTATAGGGCCCCTGCCATTGGGCCAGAAGCTTGCTTTCTGCCATGGGTATCAACACCATAACCCGATCCCCTGGTTGGAACTGTCGCACTTTTGCCTAGCGATTGTAATGGGTTTTCTGGGCCTCCTGTGCCTTCTCCAAATGTTCCTGTACAATAGGGGTAACCTGGGCTATCCGGTCTCGCATCTGCATTACATGCTCTATTATATTTCTCCTCTCATTGGGTTCCTCTTCCCAGAGCTCTTTGGAGATATCTAGTATGCCGCGGGGGTGACGCCTGTATAATAACTCGAAGGGGGAAAACCCAGTTGAGGCCTGAGGTACCTCCCAGATAGTGAACATAAGGTAGGGTAGTAGGGTGTCCCAATCCTTCTAATCCCGACTTACCACCTTCCTTATCATAGCTTTGAGGGTTCGGTTAAACCTTTCTACCAACCCATCAGTCTGCGGATGGTAGACCGAAGTTCTCAGGGTATGTATATGGAGCAGCATACAGAGGTCCTTCATTAGCTTCGACATAAATGGGGTTCCTTGGTTGGTTAATATCTCCTTTGGTAGCCCCATTCGGGCAAAGATCCCCACCAGCTCTTTGGTTATAGTTTTAGAGGCCGTGTTCCGCAGGGGGACGGCTTCTGGGTAGCAAGTAGCATAGTCCAAAACAACAAGTATATATTGGTGGCCCCGAGCTGTCTTCTCCAGGGGTCCCACTAGGTCCATGGCTATTCACTCGAAGGGGACCTCTATGATGGGAAGGGTACTAAAGGTGCCCTCAAGTGGGGACGGGGACTGTGCAGCTGACACTCCGGGGAGGACGCACAGTACCTCCGCACTTCTTCATGTACTCCGGCCCAGACGAACCATCATAGGACTCATGCCAGGATTTTCTCTACCCCCAAATGCCCCCCCAAAAAGAGGACTATGAGCGAGACTTAATACAGCGTTCTGGTGTTTTTGAGGTACTAGGTGTGAAGAACTGAGACTGTTCTTACTGTGGTCTGTGAATGCTGACAGGGGAGTGTGGCTGGGATGGTCTACATTGGGGGATGGGAGACTGACTGAAAATACCTGAGCCTGTAACATGAGAACCCAGGAGGGGGCTGGGGTGAGGTGACACCTTTGCCCGGGAAACTGAACAAAGGCTGTGGGAGGGGTCGCTGAAGAGAGAGTCTCAGAAGCTGGCTAGTGACTAGGGCTGGGAGGCAGACAGGGCTCTGATCTCCCAAGGGGGCCAGGGTGCCCGGGGACCCCAAGATGGACCTAACTGAGGGGGTCCTGTTGTCTGCGCCTGCAAGACCTGTCTTGGACTGTATTCCTGTCGTCTAAATAAACCTTCTGCTTTACTGGTTGGCTGAGAGTCATGGTGAATCGCGGGACGCCGGGGATGCAGGGCCCTGACTCCCCCATACTCCGTGACACTAGGATCTGCTGTACCTTCTGCCCCTGTACTGGTGCAACCCGGTATAAGAGATCCTTCTTCATTATGAAGTAGGGTCCTGGTCCCTGGGTTTTCCCTTCCACGGGGACCCCATCTATTTCAGTCATCTCCTTCCTAATGTTGTCATACCTTGGGTCTTCTGCCTGGTCCCGTCCAAAATTTCCTCTCTCGGGGCTAATCTGCCCAAGATCTAGGGGCCCAGTCTCTGTTGCCTCTACTGGTTCAGAAGCATTAGGGTGGGGGTCAGACTCAGGTGCTTCTCCCTCCTGCGTGGCCGCCTTTTCAGCTGCGCGGGTCCGCCTACCTACGAGAGCGACCCTCTGGCTTTGGGTCAGTATTCGGGTTCCCAAGGCCTTAGCTGCCCTTCTTTCCCGTTTGTCTTTCTACCCTGTCTGGGAGTGGAGAACAAATCTGGGGATATTTCAGAGAAGATTGGGGGTTGACAGTCTGCTGTGGATGCCTCATTAATTTTAGGGTCCCCATCTTTCTCCAATCCCCCTACCGGGAGTAAGTTTCCAAACCCTGGGAAGTCCCTCCCTATGAGCACCGGGTATGGAAGTTTAGGGACTACACCTGCTGCTACCTCAGTAGTGTTCCCTTGGATCTCGATTTTTACTGGGATGGTGTGGTAGTAACTAACTGTCCCATGGACACATGTTATCCCCTTAGGTTTAGTCTACAGCAGCTGACTACGCTTCACGAGCTTCCCTGAGATAAGCGTGATAGCACTCCCCGAATCAACCAGTGCCGTGGTCCCTACCCCATTTAGTTTCACTGGTCTGGTATACATATGTGGGGTTAGTGAGACCCCCACAAGGTGGATTAGGGAGCATGGATCTGCCCAGTTCCCCAGGTTACACTGCATAGGCTCCTCAGCATTGGGACACTGTGCAGCTATGTGGCCCCACTCCCCGCAGGCATAACATCTGTATGGAGCCCTAGGCGTTCCCCGGTCTCTTGGTTTGGGCAGTCTAACATCACGATCCTCTTCTCTCTCAGTGCTCTGACTCTTTGTGGCCTCTGATGGGCCTTCAGCCTCTCTCTTTTTCCACCTGGGCCCTCCTGGTGGCCCAGTCACCCGAACTTTAGGGCTTGGTGCTGTTAGTTTAACCCGGGGTGCCTCTTCCTTAACTGGTCGGGTCAGCTCCCTCGTTGTCCTTCGCATCTCTACCAGGGCGACAACCTCGTCATAGGTGGAGGGTTCGTTCTGGCTTACCCAGGCACGAAGGTCTGGTGGTAGTCCCCTCATGTATCGGTTGATGACCAGAACCGCTAGTATCTCTTCCGGACTCCGGGACTCTGTGTGGAACCACTTTCGTGAGAGATGGATGAGGTCATACAATTGGGACTGCGGGGTTTTGTCTTCCTGGTACCTCCAACTGTGATACTGGTGGGCCCGCACTGCTGTCATTACCCCAGATCTGGCCAGGATCTCTGCTTTCAGCTGGGGGTAGTCTGCCGCAGCCTCTTCAGGCAGATCATGGTAAGCCTTCTGGGCGTCCCCACACAGGAATGGGGCAAGGATGCCAGACCACTGTTCTCAAGGCCAGGGCCTCTCAAAGGCCAGAAGGTATGCCTCTACATCATCCTCCCATGTCATTTTCTGCAGCCAATGGCTGGCCCGTATGAGCCATGTCCCATCATGACCACGATTCAGCTCTGTAGGGGACTTTACCTGGTTTACCAGTTCCCGCAACATAGCTCGGTCTTGAGAGGCCTGGTCCATCAGCAGGCGATTAGTCTCTTGCTGCAGCCGCCCTGCCTCCTGTTGGGCAGCTGCCTGGACACAGGTAGCCTCCTGCTGGGCCACCGTAGCTTGTATCAGTGCCCGCACTACGTCATGCATTGTGGTGAAAAAAATAAACCCTCTCCTTTTTTTTTTTAAATCACCCTCCTTCCGCCGCGCTGTGCACCCCAAGATCCCACTTCTGACACCAGTGTGACAAAGTTCCTCCTCGATCTTGGTGGGTCCTGCGCTTATTGGTGGATTTTCTTGCCTCAGAGATTCACCATGTGGGTTGGGGAACAGCCCAGAGACCTTCCCCTCTGGAAGAACCCACAGTCCAGGTCAATTGGGAGGTTTGGGGGGAACCCGGGCCCGCCCTCTATTCCAGGTTCCAGCCCAGGGCCCTGTGGACTGCAGCTGTCTATAGTGCCTCCTGTAACAGCTGCATGACAGCTACAACTCCCTGGGCTACTTCCCCATGGCCGCCTCCAAACACCTTCCTTATTCTCACCACAGGACCTTCCTCCTGGTGTCTCATAACGCTTGTACTCCTCAGTCCTCCAGCAGCACACCCTCTCACTCTCAGCTCCTTGTGCCTCTTGCTCCCAGCTCCTCACCCTCTCACCACAAACTGAAGTGAGCTCCTTTAAAAACCCAGGTGCCCTGATTAGCCTGCCTTAATTGATTCTAGCAGCTTCTTCTTAATTGGCTCCAGTTGTCCTAATTAGCCTGCTTGCCTTAACTGGTTCTAGCAGGTTCCTGATTACTCTAGTGCAGCCCCTGCTCTGGTCACTCAGGGAACAGAAACCCTGTCTGACCTGGGACTAATAGATCACTCTCCTGTAGCCCTCTAGCCTGGAGGGAGGGAGCTGCTCCTCCTCTTTCTTTACTACCTGCTTGCTGGCTGGCTGCTAGACCCACCCACACCCTTGGTTGCTGCTGCTCCAGCTACAGCCCCTTGGGGGGGGCCTGCTGGCCCACTCCCCAGAGGAGGGGAGGGAGTGACCCCAGCCATTGCTCCTGCTGCTGGGGATGCCACCACCACCTCCACCTGAGAAGGGTCCTTCCTACTGGCCACCAGACTGCTGCCTGGAGCTGCTGCGTTTGCTGCTGGGAGCTGCTGGAGCCCCGAGGAGAAGAAGACCATCTGCCAGTGGGGGAGCACGTAGGAATTCTACAGACCACCGTGGAGGGGGCCCTCCCGGACTGAGTAACTTTTGAACTGTGCTCTTGTGGTGGGGAATCTAGACTGTGTTTGTGGGGACACAGGGGGTGTGGTGTGGAGCCTGCCCCCTGGTCCATCTGTGTCCCCCCCCCCGATCCCCACCACCACCATCATCGTTGCCCCCTCCACCACCCCCACCGGCTACTCACCTCTGGGACTCAGCTGCTCACCTAGGCTTGCCACGCCCTGTTGCCACTATTGGGCCTGATACAGCAGCCAGCCTAAACTGCCTTTCCTTTTTGTTACAAGCGCACGTGGGTGCACGTGCCCCCTCCTTTGGACTGACCCTCTCCCCCCGTAGCAAGCCCCCAGCTTTACCCCTGCTACCTACCCATTTGCCCCTTGCAGCCTTTTGCCCCTCTCCCTTGCCCCAGCCCCTCGCTAGCTCCAGTTTGTTTGCCTGCCCCGCCCTTTCCCTCTGCAGCCTTTCTTTGTTTGACCCGCCCCAGCCTCTGAAGCTAGCCCTGTGGTTCCTCTGCCCCATTCCCAGCCTGGTTGTTCCCTTCTCCCTGCGTCCCCTTGCCCTGATTAGCCCCTCCCCTCGTGTGCCCATGTCCCCTCCCATGCACTTGTGCCCCTCCCCATTTTAGTTTGACCCTGTTTCACTGCACCCCCCTATGCTGTTATATCCCCCCTTCCTTGGTGCGACTAGAGGAGCCGGAAACCCTCTCCGAATCAGTGACTGACCCCTAGCCCTTGATAGCCCCCCATCCAGCCCACCCCCTTTTTTGGCACCCTCCTCCCCTGCCTGCAGCCTAGCGGGGAGGAGTGGTTGACCTACTTCCCCCTTCCCTACCCCCCCTCCAGTGTTTGTTCTCCCCTGTCCTCATTATGGCAGGGGATGAGGTGAGTGGGACCCCTCGGGCAGACCCTGCTGCCCCTCCTCCACCCGCCCCACCATCGTCCCCCCTAGCCTCTACCTCAACCGCCGCTGCCGAGCCACCTGCTACCACCCCTGCTGGAACACCGGCAGCGGCAGGTAACAAGGTGACCGCTGCTGCCACGTCCCTCGCCCCCTCTGACTCTGGGGAAGTCCCCCCAGCTGGCAGGAAGGGCCAGGGCACAAAGAAGGGTAAAGACCCCACTAAAAAAACCAGGCCCTCCATGGCAGGGGGTGCCCCCACTGCCACAGCCCCGCAACCGGCCGCAGCGTCCCTCCCTGTTGTTCCCTCCACCAGCTCTGTGGGTGTCTCTCCCCCGGCCCCCAGGGCATACACCCAGGTGGCGGCGGCCCCCCCCACCTGCCGCTACGTCATCTCCCCCATCCACCGCCTCTGCTACCATCTATAGTGGCCGGGGCCCCTTCCCCACCTTGACCAGGAAGCACGGCGTCCGTTGCCTCCTGGTACCCCTCTCGCCCCACGTGGAGACCTACGTGTGGGCGTTGGCGAGGGTGGTGGGGCCCACGGCCATTGTGGTGGCCTCCAAGATGTATGGAAAGGTCGTCTTCTTCCTAGCATCGGAGGCCGCCGCCCAGGAGGCAGTGGAGAAGGGCCTGGCGGTGGGAGGCGTGTATGTCCCCCTGGAGCCGCTAGAAGACCTGGGCGCCCGACTGGTCCTGACTTCTGTCCCTCCCTTCCTTCCAAATGCCGCCCTGTTACCCGCCCTCTCTACCCTGGGGAGGCCGATTTCTGTGGTCAGCCCTCTCCCATTGGGCTGCAAAGACCCCGCCCTCCGTCATGTCCTCTCATTCCGCTGGCAGGTACAGTTACAACTGCCGCCGGCGGCACGTGACGGTGAGGCACTCGAGGGGTCCTTCTTGGTCCCCTACCAGGGGGCCCGCTACCGGGTGCATTATTCAACGGGGAGGCCCGGTGCTACCTCTGCCGGGCGATGGGACACGTCCGGAGGGACTGCCCCTTGGCCCGGCACGGAGGGACATCCGAGACCCCCGAGCCCCGGCAGGGCGCCGGCCCCGTCATCGCCGGCGCCCCTAGCTGCCCGGCGCCCGAAGCCGCCCCTCCTCCTTTCCTGCCCACCAATGCTTCCGCTCGGGCCCAAGGGGTATCTCCCCCAGTGCGCCTAGACGAGCGGGAGGGCCCCGCCTCTGCCTCCTGCGATCTGGTGGGGCCTGTGGAGGAGGGTGAGGTAGGGATACCGCCGGGCATAGAAGAGGGTATGCCCCAGGGAGAATCCTCCCTCCTACATGCTACCCCACCATTACCTCCCTGAGTCCCTAAGCCTTCGCCCTTGCTCCCTGACCCAACACCTGTTAGCCAGCCCCCAGATGATGCCATGGAGGGCTGGTCTTTAGTACAGGGGAAGCGGGGCAAGCGGAAGGCTCGAGCTCCGCTCCTCCCATCTGATGCGGTAGCCCCCCGGAAGACCAGGAAGGGGGTCACCGATGCTGAGCCTTCCGCTTTACCCCGGGTGGATTTTGTCCACCATTGCCGGCTGGGGAAGACGTGGCAACATCAGAGGATAGCACTGCCCCTCCTCCAGAGTCCTTTCCTATGAAAGCCCCTGATGGAGCCCCTCTCGCCCCCTTACAATCTGAAGCCCCTACAAGCACCAAGGCGAGCGTCGCTTCGGGTGCTGGCGGGGAGAGCCCTGGGGTGGTGGACGGCGATCTCCCCTCCATTTATGAGGAAATCAAGGCCCTGGGTCTGACCCCGGTTACCCAGGGGGAGGACGACCCTCTGCCAGCGGGCCTCGATCTGAGCGACCTCGCCTCAGCCCCCCTTTCCCCATGTTCCATCCCCTTACCCACTGCTTCCACTCCCGCCTCCAAGGAGCCCCTGGACTCTTCCACCAACTCGGCTGCAGATGGCACCCCGCTAGCGGCCACCGAGCCTCTTGAGGTGACGGCCAGTGCCATGCAACTGGGACCCGAGTCGCCAGGGGACTCCCTCATGGCTGAGGGGCAGACGACCTCCTTTCCGGGTGGGGGCCCCATCGTTGATTCTCCACCTACGGATGCCGTGACCTTACCATCTGCCTTGGAGCACGAGTCCGGCATCGCCGAGGGCCCACCTCCCTCCCCGCAAATCCCTGAGCCCATTTGCGGGGTGTTACCCCCCCACCCAGTGGCTTGGCTGCTGGGACCCCTGATCCCAATATCGCCCCTTCCCCTGTCCCTATTCCTGATTCCAGCCCTACCCCTAACACCGACCCCGTCCCTGTCCCCTCCACTTCCCGTGATGCTTTTGCCGCCCCTGGGGCTGTCTCCTTCTATATCCCAGAGGATGACCCCCAAGAAGCGGCCTTTGTTTTTCCATGTCCCGACCCACCAGGGGCTGCTATTTTCCCTCCGCCGCCCCCCATTGAGCCAGGATCTGAGGCGGGCCACGTGGCGTCGGCCCATTGGACGCCACGTCGAGGGTCTGCCCCCTGCTTGCCCGTCTCGGTGGGCCACGGGGCTGTGACAGGGGCCCCACTGGGGGAAAGCCATAGATCAGTGACCCCCCCCCATACGCTGAGAGAGGAGCTACGGGAGTTCCTTGAGGACGTCCATGGCTCCCGCAACAAGGTACAGCTTGCACTCCAGCGATGGGGGGATTTTCATCAGATCCTCCGGGCCACGAGGGCCCTCATGGGGGAGGGTAAGAGGACCGGGAGGCAGGCCGCTGCAGCCTACCAACGGGTCCGCCTCTTCCGTGACTCCTTAATTGCCCACGGGGTAGGTCACGGATTGTTGCGTGGCCCGATGGAGGCCGTGAGCGTCTTTGCCGGCGAGGATCCCCCCCAGCCCTCCTTATGGCACCGATCATCTTTGCAACATTAAACACCCGGGGCTGTAGGATGGGTCTCCGCAGGAGCCAGGTGCTCTCCTTCCTTTGGGAGGGGGGGTACTCTGTGATTTTCCTGCAGGATACCCATACGGATCTGGCCACTGAAGCTAGCTGGCGGCTGGAGTGGGGGGACAGGGTCTATTTTAGCCACCTCACAGTTCGTACGGCTGGAGTGGCGATGCTGTTCTCCCCCGACCTACGGCCTGAGGTGCTGGGGGTCGCCGAGGCTGTGCCAGGCCGCCTGCTGCACCTCCGGGTCCGCATGGAGGGGTTTGTGGTTAATCTCGTCAATGTTTACGCCCCGACACTGGGCCCGGAGAGGTTGTGTTTTTATCAACAGGCGTCCGCCTTCCTCGGCACCTTGGATCCTGGCGAGTGCCTGGTCCTGGGCGGGGACTTTAACGCCACCCTTGAGGAACGGGACTGCTCGGGGACCGAGCAGCACCCGGCCGCCGCGGATGTCCTCCGGGAGATCATCGAACATCACTCCCTGGTGGACGTCTGGCGCGACCACCACCCGGATGACGTTTCGACATTCACTTTTGTCCGGGTGGAGGTCCATAGGTCGCACCACTCCCGGTTGGACCGCATCTATATGTCACGCTTCCATCTTTCCCGGGCCCACTCCTCCAGCGTCCGGCCGGCCCCTTTTTCAGATCACCATCTAGCCACCGTGACAGCCTCTCTCTGCGCGGAGAGGCCGGGGCCGGCCTATTGGCACTTTAATAATAGCTTGTTGGAGGATGTGGGCTTCGTGGCGTCCTTCCGGGAGTTCTGGCTGGCCTGGCGAGGGCAGCGGCGTGCCTTTCCCTCGGCGCGGCGGTGGTGGGACCTGGGGAAGGTGCGCGCCCGGCTCTTCTGCCGTGACTACACCCGGGGCGCCAGCCGACGGAAGGATGCGGCGATAGGGCAGTTGGAACGGGAGGTCTTAGAGCTGGAGAGGCGTCTGGCCACCAGCCCCGCTGATCTATCCCTCTGCGGAGCGTGCCGGGAGAAGCGGGAAGAGCTCCGGACCCTCGAGAACCATTGGGCCCGAGGTGCCTTTGTTCGATCCCGCATCCGCCTCCTTCGGGAGATGGATCGCGGCTCCCGCTTCTTCTAAGCCCTGGAGAAAAAGAGGGGGGCCAAGAAGCACGTGACCTGCCTTCTGGCAGAGGATGGCACCCCCCTCACGGATCCGGCGGAAATGTGCGGGAGGGCCAGGGCCTTCTACGCAGGCCTTTTCTCCCCGGATCCGACCAATCCTAACGCTTGCAGAATGCTCTGGGATGAACTCCCGATGGTCAGCACGGGTGACCGAGACCGGCTGGAGCTGCCTCTCACTCTGGCCGAGTTCTCGGAAGCCCTCCGCCGCATGCCCACCAATAAATCTCCGGGCATGGACGGGCTGACCGTGGAGTTCTACCGCGTGTTTTGGGACGTCCTCGGCTCGGACCTTGTTACCGTCTGGGACGAGTCCTTGCAGGGCGGGGTCCTCCCTCTTTCGTGCAGGCGAGCCGTGCTCGCCTTATTGCCGAAGAAGGGGGACCTCCGCGATTTACGGAATTGGCATCCCATTTCACTCCTCAGCACGGACTATAAAATCATAGCGAAGGCCATCTCACTGCGGCTAGGGTCCGTGCTGGTGGACGTGATCCACCCAGACCAGACCTACACCGCCCAGGGCCGCACCATCTTCGACAACTTGTAACTGGTCCGGGACCTCTTGGAACTCGGGTGTAGGGATGGTCTGTCGTTCGCCCTCCTGTCCCTGGATCAGGAGAAGGCGTTCGACAGGGTGGACCACGGGTATCTCCTGGGCACTCTGCGAGCGTTTGGCTTTGGGCCCCAGTTTGTGGGTTTTCTCCAGGTGCTGTACGCCTCCGCAGAGTGTTTGGTCAGGCTCAACTGGACCCTGACCGAACCGGTCAGCTTTGGGCGAGGAGTACGTCAAGGGTGCCCCCTCTTGGGCCAGCTGTATGCTCTGGTGATCGAGCCCTTCCTCTGTCTCCTCCTTAGGAGGTTGGCAGGGTTGGTGCTGCGGGAGCCGGAGCTGCGGCTGGTCCTGTCAGCGTACGCCAATGACGTGCTCCTCGTGGTCCAGGACACGGGTGACTTGGTGCGGGTGGAGGCTTGTCAGACCATCTATTCGTCGGCCTCCTCCGCCCGGGTCAACTGGGTCAAGAGCTCTGGCCTGGTGGTAGGGGACGGGTGGCAGGCGAGCTCCCTCCCACCCTCGCTTCAGGCCATCCGGTGGAGCGCGGGTCCGCTGCTCTATCTCGGTGTTTACCTTTCTGCCACGCATCCGCCTCCGCCGGAGAACTGGCTAGGTTTAGAGGGCAGGGTGTCGGAGCGGCTCCGGAAATGGACAGGACTGCTCCGGTGTCTCTCCCTTCGAGGGAGAGCACTGGTGCTCAATCAGCTAGTCCTGTCCATGCTCTGGTATCGGCTCAACACCGTGGTCCCGGCCCCGGGCTTCCTGACCACCCTCCGGACGTTGATTCTGGAGTTCTTTTGGTCAGGACTGCACTGGGTCTCTGCGGGGGTTCTCCATCTACCCCTGGAGGAGGGAGGGCAGGGCCTGAAGTGTCTGCACGCTCAGGTCCACGTCTTCCGCCTCCAGGCCCTGCAGAGGCTCCTTTATGATGCAGGTAGTCCGGCATGGAGCGTATTGGTGCACGCCTTCCTGCGCCGCTTCCGAGGGCTCCGATATGACCGGCAGCTCCTTTGTCTCCATCCGAGAGGTCTTCCGCGAGGCCTCTCCGAGCTGCCGGTCTTCTACCAGGACCTCCTCCGGACCTGGAAACTGTTTTCAGTGACCAGGTCCATGGCGGCCACCGTGGGGGCAGATCTCCTCGCGGAGCCCCTGCTACACAACCCCCAGCTTCGTGTGCAGGTGGCGGAGTCCCCCATGGTGAGCCAGAGGTTGGTCCTAGCAGAAGTCACCAAAGTCGGAGACCTCCTGGACTACGACCGGGGAGACTGGCTGGATCCCCTGACGCTCGCTCAGCGCATGGGGCTCTCCAGACCTCATACTCCCCGTCACGTACTTCAGGAGGTGAGGGCCGCTTTGCCGCCCGCTGCTCGGGACTATCTCGACCGGGTCCTGCGAGAGGGCATGCCCCGCCCACCCTCCACTCCGAGCCCTCCAGACTTTTTCATCGGGCCCCTGCCCTGTGGACCCAACCAGCCCCCTCCCCGTCCATTTGCCATGAGCCGGCTGCACCATCTACAGCCGGTTCTGTTCCGGACCGCGCCAAGGAAACATCTATACACGCTAGTGCTCCATGTTCTTCATGTCCTCACCCTCGCGTCCCGCCCCGATACGAAGTGGCGGGACCTTCTTCCACCTCTGGAGGGTGAGGAGCCCCAGTGGGCCAGCCTTTATTCTGCTCTGATCCCGAAGCCCACCGGGGACATCAGTTGGTGGCTCCTTCACGGAGCCGTGAGCATGGGTGTGTACTTGGCGCGGTTTACCCCTATCCCAGACACCTGCCCATTTTGCGGCGTGAGGGAGACCCTGGCGCATGTTTACCTGGAGTGCGCCAGGCTGCAGCCCCTATTCCGGCTCCTCACGGATATTTTGTTAAGATTTTGGTTGCACTTTTCTCCTCACCTTTTTATTTATGCACTCCCTATCTGTCGCCCCACAAAGTCGCGGGACCTCCTGGTCAACCTCCTTCTGGCCCTAGCGAAACTGGCCATCTATAAAACCAGAGTGAGGAGGTTGACCGATGGAGTTTCCTGTGACTGTGGGTCATATTTCAGGTCCTCCGTTCTTTCACGTATCCAGGCAGAGTTCCTCTGGACGGCGTCCACTGGCTCCCTTGACGCCTTCGAGGAGCAGTGGGCGCTGTCCGGGGTTCTCTGCTCGGTGTCCCCATCTGGTTTGTTTCGTTTGACCCTTTGACCTCACTCCTGTCCCTGTTCTTTTATTAGTTGTCCCCCGTAATTTTTTGGTCTCCAGGTCCTGTGGACCCCCCCTTAGGCTGGGGGGGATCCTTTAGCAGTGGGCGGGCTTCGCCCACCCACTTCCTGGATCCCAATAGGTCTGGTCACTCAGGGAACAGAAAACTACGCATCCAGTGACCAGTATATTTTCCCTCTACCAGACTCCTGTACCCCATTGGTCTGGGTCTGTCACAACAAGCAGAGGAGCCCAAGAGGTGCTATAATTGTAAGTTCACTGAGCACCTGAGGAATAAGCATCCCTTGCTGAGTGTGGGAACAGGCAACAAGTAACACACGAAGCTGCTGCTTCTCAGAGCCCAGCTGCTGCCTCTTTCCACACAGGATTTGTAAAGCTTGCTTCTACACAACCAAGCAGTGAGCATATGCATGCTGTCAAATGTAATGGTTAATTACTCATTGGATTGAGAGCTACGTGGGCTGAAATTTCTGTGGTCAGGAGGGACCTGATCCAGGAGAAGGATTTATTGCCAGGGAAACTGCAGAATTAGAGCTGGTGGGAGGTTACAAAGTCCTTGCATCTTTGGCTAAAGTACATATGCAAACTAGGGGTTTGCTGGCTGAGTTGACTGTTGCAACAGTGGCACACAATTTTGCATTGTTTCTACTGAGCAATAGTTTCTTTAATGTGGCAGAATCTGTCCCAAAGTTGGTTTGCAGTGAGCAGGAATCTTGTGCTAAAAGCCTCGGTGTGTGTGTGTGTGTGTGTGTGTGTGTGTGAAGCCACATGGACTGCTGGGGACTTCTGAAGCAATTACCTAGGTGTTACAGTGGATTAGAAACTGGATATGAGTGTGCCCTTGTTACCAAGAAGGCTAATGGCATTTTGGGCTGAATAAGTAGGGGCATTGCCAGCAGATCGAGGGATGTGAGCATTCCCCTCCATTAGGCATTGGTGAGTACTCATCTGGAGTACTGTGTCCAGTTTTGGGTCCCACACTACAAGAAGGATGTGGAAAAATTGGAAAGAGTCCAGCGGAGGGCAACAAAAATGATTAGGGGTTGGAGCACATGACTTATGAGGACAGGCTGAGGGGACTGGGATTGTTTAGGCCTGGTCTACACTACGAGTTTAGGTCGACTTTAGCCGTGTTAAATCGAATTAAGCCTGGACACGTTCACACGATGAAGCCCTTTCTTTCGACTTAAAGGGCCCTTTAAACCGGTTTCTTCACTCCACCTCCGACGAGAGGATCAGCGATAAAATCGGCCTTAGGGGGTCGGAATTGGGGTAGTGTGGACGGAATTCGATGTTATTGGCCTCCGGGAGCTATCCCACAGTGCTTCACTGTGACCGCTCTGGACAGCACTCTCAACTCAGATGCACTGGCCAGGTAGACAGGAAAAGCCCCGCGAATGTTTAAATTCCATTTCCTGTTTGCTCAGCGTGGAGAGCACAGGTGACCACGCAGAGCTCATCAGCACAGGTAACAGTGATGGAGTCCCAGGATCGCAAAAGAGCTCCAGCATGGACAGAACGGGAGGTTCGGGATCTGATCACCATATGGGGAGATGAATCAGTGCTGGCCGAACTCCGAAGCAGTAAACGAAATGGCAAAATATTGGAAAAGGTCTCCAGGGCCATGAAGGACAGAGGCCATAACAGGGACGCACAGCAGTGCCGCGTGAAAATTAAGGAGCTAAGGCAAGCCTACCAGAAAGCCAGAGAGGCAAACGGAAGGTCCGGGGCTGAGCCGCAAACATGCCGCTACTACGCGGAGCTGCATGCCATTCTAGGGGGTGCAGCCACCACTACCCCAACCGTGTGCTATGAGACCCTCACTGGAGAAACACACAGGGAAGCGGGTTCTGGGGACGAGGAAGATGAGGATGAAGATAATGTAAATAGCTCACAGCAGCAAGGAAGCAGAGAAACCGGTTTCCCCAACAGCCAGGATATGTTTATCACCCTGGACCTGGAATCAGTAACCCCCGAACTCATCCAAGACCCTGTGGGCACACAGGGGACCTCTGGTGAGTGTACCTTTGTAAATATTACACATGGTTTAAAAGCAAGCGTGTTTAATGATTAATGATTAATTTGTCCTGGCAATCGCGGCCAGTACAGCTACTGGAAAAGTCTGTTAACGTGTATGGGGATGGAGCGGAAATCCTCCAGGGACATCTCCAGAAAGCTCTCCTTCATGTACTCCCAAAGCCTTTGCAAAAGGTTTCTAGGGAGGGCTGCCTTATCCCGTCCGCCATGGTAGGACACTTTACCACGCCAGGCCAGTAGCACGTAGTCTGGAATCATTGCATAACAAAGCATGGCAGCATATGGTCCCGGTGTTTGCTGGCATGCAGACAACATCCATTCCTTATCGCTCTTTATTATCCTCAGGAGAGTGATATCATTCACGGTCACCTGGTTGAAATGGGGCAATTTTATTAAGGGGACATTCAGAGGTGCCCCTTCCTGGTCTGCTGAACAGAAATATTCCCCACTGTTAGCCACGCGGTGGGGGGAGGGGTGAAATGATCATCCCAGAGAATTGGGTGTGTGGGGGAGGGTTATTAGTTGGGTTTGTGCTGCACGTTAACCCTGAAACCGCAGCCCCTCCTTTTACATTGCAAACCCATTTTAAATGGCCAACCCAACGGGTGCTTGGTATGGTTAATGAGAGCAGTACTGTTTGAAACCATCCCCACATGTTAAGAAGGTTAAAAAAGCCAAAAGACTGTGTCTTACCATGGCTGCTTGCAAGCTGAAATCTGTGACCTGGCACTGCGTGAGTGATCTCTCACACCAAACCGGCTGGCCCTCAATATAAGAGGAAAAATGCGACCTTGTAACGAAAGCACATCTGCTGTGTAATGTGAACAGCAAAATGTAACGTGAAAGAGTGTACCCATTGTTCTCTAAAATGTATCCTTTTTAACCACCTCTCCCTTCTCATCCACCAGCTGCAAATCGTTCTCCTTCACAGAGGCTAGTGAATATTCGAAAACGGAAGCGAAGGACGCGTGATGAAATGTTTACAGAACTGAATCGAGGGATGAACAGAGCAAGTTGCGGGCTGAAGATGATAGGTGGCGTCAGCTTGCAGACAGAAGGCAAGAGTCGATGCTCCGGCTGCTGGAGCATCAAACTGATATGCTCCAGCGTATGGTTGAGCTGCAGGAAAGGCAGCAGGAGCAGAGACCGCCGCTACAGCCCCTGTGTAACCAACAGCCCTCCTCCCCAAGTTCCAGAGCCTCCTCAACCAGACGCCCAAGAACACGGTGGGGGGGCCTCCGGCCACCCAGTCACTCCACCCCAGATGATTGCCCTAGCATCAGAAGGCTGGCCTTCAATAAGAGTTAAAGTTTTAAACTACAGTGTGTCCTTTTCCTTCCCTCCTCCCCCACCCATCCCGGGCTACCTTTGCAATTATCCCCCTAGTTGTGTGATGAAGTAATAAAGAATACATGAATGTGAAGTAACAATGACGTTATTGCCTCTGCAAGCGGTGCTCGAAGGGGGAAGGGGAGGGTGGGGTGGTTGGCTTACAGGGAAGTAGAGTGAACCGGGTGGGGGGGGGGCGGGCGGAGGGTTCATCAAGGAGAAACAAACAGAAGTTTCACACCATAGCCTGGGCAGTCACAAAACTCGTTTTCAAAGCTTCTCTGATGCGCACCGCGCCATGCTGTGCTCCTCTAACCGCCCTGGTGTCTGGCTGCGCATAATCAGAGGCCAGGCGATTTGCCTCAACCTCCCACCCCACCATAAATGTCTCCCCCTTACTCTCACAGATATTGTGGAGCGCACAGCAAGCAGCAATAACAATGGGGATATTCTTTTCGCTAAGGTCTGAGCGAGTCAGTAAGCTGCGCCAGCGCGCTTTTAAACGCCCAAATGCACATTCCACCACCATTCGGCACTTGCTCAGCCTGTAGTTGAACAGGTCCTGACTCCTGTCCAGGCTGCCTGTGTACGGCTTCATGAGCCATGGCATTAAGGGGTAAGCTGGGTCCCCAAGGATCACAATAGGCATTTCAACATCCCCAACGGTTATTTTCTGGTCCGGGAAGAAAGTCCCTTCCTCCAGCTTTCGAAACAGAACAGAGTGCCTGAAGACGCGAGCATCATGTACCCTTCCCGGTGCCACATTGATGTCGGTGAAACGTCCCTTGTGATCCACCAGGGCTTGCAGCAGCATTGAGAAGTACCTCTTGCGGTTTATGTACTCGGTGGCTTGGTGCTCCGGTGCCAAGATAGTTATATGGGTTCCGTCTATGGCCCCACCACAGTTTGGGAATCCCATTGCAGCAAAGCCATCCACTATGGTCTGCACGTTTCCCAGAGTCACTACCCTTGATATCACCAGGTCTCTCATTGCCCTGGCAACTTGGATCAGAGCAGCCCCCACGGTAGATTTGCCCACTCCAAATTGATTCCCGACTGAGCGGTAGCTGTCTGGCGTTGCAAGCTTCCACAGGGCTATCGCCACTCGCTTCTCAACTGTGAGGGCTGCTCTCATCCTGGTATTCTGGTGCTTCAGGGCAGGGGAAAGCAAGTCACAAAGTTCCAAGAAAGTGCCCTTACGCATGCGAAAGTTTCGCAGCCACAGGGAATCGTCCCACACCTGCAGCACGATGCGGTCCCACCAGTCTGTGCTTGTTTCCCGGGCCCAGAATCGGCGTTCCACGGCATCAACCTGCCCCAGTAACACCATGATTTCCACATTGCTGGGGCCTGTGCCTTGTGAGAGGTCTAGGTCCATGTCCATTTCCTCATCACTCTCGTCGCCGCGCTGCAATCGCCTCCTCCTCGCCTGGTCCTGGTTTTGCTTTGGCATGTCCTGGCTCTGCATATACTCCAGGACAATGCGCGTGGTGTTCATAGTGCTCATAATTGCCGCGGTGATCTGAGCGGGCTCCATGATCCCAGTGCTAGCTATGGCGTCTGGTCTGAAAAAAGGCGCGAAAGTAGTATCTGACGGACCAGGGGAAGAAGGGAGGGAGGGAGGGAGGGGCGAGTGATGACATGGCGTACAGATACAGGGAATTAAAATCAAGAAAGGTGGCTTTGCATCAGGGAGAAACACAAACAACTGTAACACAGAATGGCCCCCCCCCCCAAAGATTGAACTCAAAAGCCTGGGTTTAGCAGGAGGGAGGGAGGAAGCAAATGAATAAAGAATAAATCTATTTTTTACATCTTAAGACGACGGTGCAGCATGACTGATAGCCCTCGGCATTTTCTGGGTGCTTGGCAGCAAATACTGGGCGCTTGGCAGTTAGCCTTCAGGTCTATTGCACGATCTGATACCCACTGCAGTATGACAACGATGGATACCAGTCGTAATATACTATCTACTGCCCAAAAGGCAAGGAGTTGCTGCTGTGTAGCAATGTAGCCCCACGTCTGCCAGCCCCATGTCTGCCAGCAACCAGATCGCCCTCGGCCTCTTCTGGGTGCTTAGCAGAAATTACTGGGTGCTTGGCAGAAAATAGCATACTACGACTCTGCTAACGTGCGATGATCCAACAGGGCGCATGGCAGAAAATGGCATACTACAACTGATAACCATCATTGTCTGCCCAGGTGCCCATGATTGACAGCCACTGCTGTACGACGAGGACAGTTACCAATCGTAATAAACCATCTACTGCCAAAAGGCAAGGGGGCTGGTGCAATGCAGCCCCACGGCTGCCGGCACCCAGATCGCCAATGAAGGCTACCAGTCATGCTGCACCGTCTACCTCCAAAAGGCAGTTAGCTGCTGCTGCTGTGTAGCAATGCAGTCCCACGTCTGCCGGCACCTAGATGACATATGGTGACGGTGAGCTGAGCTGAGCGGGCTCCATGCTTGCCGTGGTATGTTGTCTGCACAGGTAACCCAGGTAAAAAGGCGCGAATCTATTGTCTGCCGTTGCTGTGACGGAGGGGGAGGGGCCTGACGACATGTACCCAGAACCCCCCGCGGCACTGTTTTGCATCATCTGGGCATTGGGGTCTCAACCCAGAATTCCAATGGGCGGCGGAGACTGCGGGAACTGTGGGATAGCTACCCATAGTGCAATGCGCCGGAAGTCGACACTAGCCTCGGTACTGTGGACGCGGTCCGCCGAACTAATGCACTTAGAGCATTTTATGTGGGGACACACACAATCGGCTGTATACAACCGATTTCTATAAAACCGGCTTCTATAAATTCGACCTAATTTCGTAGTGTAGACATACCCTTGCAGAAGAGAAGAATGAGGGGGGATTTGATAGCTGCTTTCAACTACCTGAAGGGGGGTTCCAAAGAGGATGGATCTAGACTGTTCTCAGTGGTGGCAGATGACAGAACAAGGAGCAATGGTCTCAAGTTGTAGTGGGGGAGGTTTAGGTTGGATATTAGGAAAAACTTTTTCACTGGGAGGGTGGTGAAGCACTGGAATGGGTTCCCTAGGGAGGTGGTGGAATCTCCTTCCTTAGAGGTTTTTAAGGCCCGGCTTGACAAAGCCCTGGCTGGGATGATTTAGTTGGGGATTGGTCCTGCTTTGAGCAGGGGGTTGGACTAGATGACCTCCTGAGGTCCCTTCCAAACCTGATATTCTATGATTCTATGAAATAGGAGGGGGTCTCTTAGTGTATGCCTACACTACGAAATTAGGTAGAATTTATAGAAGTCGGTTTTTTTAGGAAGTGACTTTATACAGTTGATTGTGTGTGTCCCCACTAAGCGCATTAAGTCGGCGGAGTGCGTCCACAGTACCGTGGCTAGCGTCAACTTGCACTGTGGGTAGCTATCCCACAGTTCCTGCAGTTTCCGCCACCCATTGGAATTCTGGGTTGAGCTCGCAATGCCTGATGGGGCAAAAACATTGTCCCAGGTGGTTTTGGGTACATGTCGTCAGTCGCTCCTCCCTCCGTGAAAGCAATGGCAATAATCGTTTCACGCCTTTTTTCCATGCGGGCACCATATTGCTTTCAGCAGATGGTGCAGTAGGACTGCTAACTGTCGTTATCGAATGACCGCTTCCACTGCCACTCTGCTCTCCTGTCTCAATTGATAGTGAATTTCTCCATGTTGGCTGTCATGGGCTCCCGCTTCTGCTGCAACTCTGCTCTCTTGCTCTCATGAATCCACCTCACAGGTCCTCTCATCGTTCTCTATAAATATCTATTCTCATGGCATCTCTCTATAAATATCTATACCATCATCCACCGCTTCTGCTGCAACTCTGCTCTTCTGTAGACACCATACCACGGCAAGCATGGAGCCCACTCAGATCACCATGGCAGTGATCACCATTGTAAACATCTCGCGCATTATCCTGCAGTATATGCAGAACCAGCAAAAGCAGGTGAGGAGGTGACGGCAGCGCGGTGACGAGAGTGATGAGGACATGGACACAGACTTCTCTCAAAGCACAGGCCCTGGCAATGTATACATCATGGTGTTACTGGGGGAGGTTCATGCTGTGGAACGCCGATTCTGGGCCCAGGAAACACGCACAGACTGGTGAGACCACATAGTGTTGCAGGTCTGGGATGAATCCCAGTGGCTGCAAAACTTTCACATGCATAAGGGCACTTTCATGGAGCATTGTGACTTGCTTTCCCCTGTCCTGAAGTGCAAGAATACCAAGATGAGAGCAGCTCTCACAGTTCACAAATGAGTGGCGATAGCCCTCTGGGAGCTTGCAACACCAGACAGCTTCTGGTCAGTCGGGAATCAATTTGGAGTGGGCAAATCTACTGTGGGGGCTGCTATTATCCAAGTAGACAACAGAATCACTGAGCTGCTGCTATCAAGGGTAGTGACTCTGGGAAATATGCAGGTCACAGGGAATCACATTGCAGCAAAGCCATCCACTAACTGTGGTGGGGCGATAGACAGAACGCATATCCCTATCTTGGGACCGGAGCACCAAGGCAGCCAGTACATAAACCGCAAAGGGTACTTTTCAATGGTGCTGCAAGCACTGGTGGATCACCAGGGACATTTCACCAACATCAACATGGGATGGCCAGGAAAGCTACATGACACTCGCATCTTCAGGAACTCTGGTCTGTCTGAATGGCTGCAGCAAGGGACACATTTAAGAGTACAAGGTCGCATTTTGCCTCTTATATTGAAGACCTGCCAGTTTGGTGTGAGAGATCACACACACAGAGCTGGGCAACAGAATTCGGCTTGCAGGCAGCCATGGTAATCCACAGTCTTTTGGCTTCTTTAAGTCTTCAGGGCAAATTAATCATTAAAAACACTTGCTTTTAAACCATGTATTATATTTACAAAGGTACACTCACCAGAGGTCCCTTCTCCGCATTCAAGGTCTGGGAGCCTGCCTTGGGAGGGTTGGGAGGGTATTGGCTCCAGGGTGATAAACAGTTCCTGGCTGTCGGGGAGAATGGTTTCTCCACTTGCTTGCTGTGTGCTATCTTCAACCTCCTCCTCATCATCCTCATCCTCATCCCCCAAATTCTCATCCCTGTTGCGTGAGACTCCCCCCTTGCAGGAGTCCCCAAACAGGGCTGGGATAGTGGTGGGGGCACCCCCTGGAATTGCATGCAGCTCATCATAGAAGTGGCATGTCTGGGGGTCTGACCTGGAGCGGCCATTTGCCTCTTTGGTTTTTTGGTAGGCTTGCCTCAGCTTCTTAAGTTTCATGCGGCACTGCTGCGGGTCCCTGTTACAGCCTCTATCCTTCATACCCTTGGAGATTTTTCAAATATTTTTGCATTTTGTCCTTTGGAACAGAGTTCTGATAGCACATATTTGTCTCCCCATACAGCGATCAAATCCAGTACCTCCCATTCGGTCCATGCTGGAGCTCTTTTGCAATTCTGGGACTCCATGGTCACCTCTGCTGGTGAGATCTGCACAGTCACCTGTGCTGATGAGCTTGCCACGCTGACCAAACAGGAAATGAAATTCAAAAGTTCCTGGGGAGTTTCCTGTGTACCTGGCCAGTGCATCTAAGTTGAGAGTGCTGTCCAGAGCAGTCACAATGGAGCACTCTGGGATAGCTTCCAGAGGCCAATACCATCGAATTGTGTCCACACTACCCCAAATTCGACCCAGCAATGTCTATTTCAATGCTAGTCCCCTCATCGGGGTGGAGTACAGTAATCGATTTTAAGAGCCCTTTAAGCCCTTTAAGTTGACAAAAATGGCTTGGTCGTGTGGACGGGTGCAGGGTTAAATCGATGTAAGGCTGTTAAATTTGACCTAAACTCGTAGTGTAGACCAGGGCTTAGATTCCTGTGTAGCAGTAAAGAATGCAGCTCTGGGGGCAGGGATGGTTGTGGCCAGTTCCTGTAACCCCGGGGCTCAAGGCAAGCTCCAGAGGGAGGGGCTGGACAAAGTTTTCAGAGGGGAAAACTTCCAAGAGGAACTTCTGCAGAATGCAATAAAAAGGCACAACACACGTTGCCTGAAACTATCAGCGGTTGGGCTCCATCTCAAATTCATGGGTGTGGTTTAGGTTCAAGGGCCGCAGCATAGACCCTCTTGAGCCAACCCAAAGAGGCAGTGGGGGCTACGTACTACCTGAGAGAAATGCCAAGTGATGGAGATCAGTCCGGGGACAATGAGAACCGGAGTTTCAGCCCCAGCCGTGTGTAAGAAAATATGACAAGAGGAAGATGATTTTGTAAAAAGTTGCCAAAGGGGGTAGGGGGGCTGTATCTTAGGAACCTCTTTAACAGATCTCCCCATATTTGAACCACTAACCCTTCCCTGAATGCCCATGAAAAATGTGCCCTACTAATTTCAAGAGAATCCAAATAAACATGTGGAATGTAGGGTAGTTAGAATAGGTGGTTTTTAAACAGAAAATAATGCTTCCGTCGAGCTAGCTACTGCCTCTCGCAGAGATGGATGACCTGCGCTAATGAAAGAACCTTTCCCGTTGCTGTAGTGAGTGTCTACACTGATGCACTATAGCAGTACAATCATAGAAGATTAGGGTTGGAAGGGACCTCAGGAGGTCATCTAGTCCAACCCCCTGCTCAAAGCAGAACCAATCCCCAACTAAATCATCCCAGCCACAGCTTTGTCAAACCAGGCCTTAAAAACCTCTACGGATGGAGATTCCACCACCTCCCTAGGTAACCCATTCCAGTGCTTCACCACCCTCCAAGTGAAATAGTTTTTCCTATCTAGACACCCCCCCACAATACAACTTGAGACCATTGCTCCTTGTCCTGTCATCTAATTCAGCTGCCCAGTGAGCATACTTTAAATGCAAGTCTTGCCAAAACCATGTGTTCAAATCCCATGAGCCAGGCCCTCCATAATCACAAGAACGGCTTAAAAATAATGAGATTAATCATAACATATGTGAGGTTCTTTTTATTTGCCTTCTGGTATTGGTGCCCCTAGGGGTCACATTTTGAGCACTGCCAGCCAAATCTCCCTGAAACCTCCCGCTGGCTCCGTCGAGACATTCTCAAGTCAGGTGGAAAGTGCTCTGAGCACCAGGAGGAGGTGCCCTGCAGGGTTATATGGACACGCTGTTCTGAACCTCTGCAGGGTCCATGTAGGGGTAACTAATGGGCAGTGACTTGTTCCTTTGCTGGATTTCCTTGGAGATCTCTGCCAGACATGCCTGGAAGGCTGCAACACTGCTCTACAGCCAAAATACTTCTGAAATAAATGTAGTCAAACTTTACTAATTCTGGGTCACTGAG
>NW_020665102.1:1138318-1164748 GCF_002925995.2 Terrapene triunguis
ATTTTATCTCTGAAGCAGACGACTTCTCAAAAATTGTAGACCAGTGCAATAAGCCGCTTGGGCACTTCCTCAGTGAAGTGCTCCTCAGGGTAGCAGCCCAGGGGTCTCTGGAAAAGAGCAAAGAGAGAAGTGAATATGGAGACACTGAATTCACAGATCCCCCTCGGCAAAGGGGAAGAACTAGGGTCCATTCCAAGCTGGCCCAAATGTACTTCTTCTTGGATCCCTTCTGATTCTCCTGAGTAATGGACAATCAGGCACAACTGGTGCTTTCTCTTTCCCTTTGGGTACCAGGGAATCTCTCACTAGCCACCTATGAGAACAACTCCAATATCTGCTTCCAACAGAACATAAAAACGGCCACTCTGGGTCAGACCAATGGTCCATCTACCCAGTGTCCTGTCTTCCAACAGTGGCCAGTGCCAGGTGCAGCAGAGGGAATGAACAGAACAGGGCAATTATCAAGTGATCCATCCCCAGGCACCTGACGCCCACTTCTCTCCACCTCCTCCCCCAAGGCTCCCCCTGCCTGCCCGCTGCTCACTCTTCTCTGAGAGCCCAAGTGTTTCCCGCCCAACGCTCACTCCTTTCTGCCCCCTCCTGCCTTTAGGGCGCATGACGAGGGGAGGGAGCGGAGAGGAGTGAAAAAAAGGTGGAAATCGTTTAGACTTTCTCATTGAATTTTGATCTGGTGAAAATGTTTTGTTTTGACATTCTCACTTCATTTAAACTTTTATATTCTATTATAATCTTTTAATATTCTATTATATTTAATATTATATATATATTTTATATTATCCTGTAGTGTTTTGATGTGATCAAAATATTTTAATATATTTGTATAGAGTATATTTAATACTAAATTACAGTGTTATGCCATTATAGAAAAAAAACTGTGAAATATTATAGTGTATATATATTATATTTAACATTTAACATGTGTGACAGACCCAGACCAATGGGGTACAGGAGTCTGGTAGAGGGCAAACATACTGGTCACTGGATGAGTAGTTTTCTGTTCCCTGAGTGACCAGAGCAGGGGCTGCACTAGAGTAATCAGGAACCTGCTAGAACTAGTTAAGGCAGGCAGGCTAATTAGGACACCTGGAGCCAATTAAGAAGAAGCTGCTAGAATCAATTAAGGCAGGCTAATCAGGGCACCTGGGTTTTAAAAGGAGCTCACTTCAGTTTGTGGTGAGAGGGTGAGGAGCTGGGAGCAAGAGGCGCAAGGAGCTGAGAGTGAGTGCTGCTGGAGGACTGAGGAGTACAAGCGTTATCAGACACCAGGAGGAAGGTCCTGTGGTGAGAATAAGGAAGGTGTTTGGAGGAGGCCATGGGGAAGTAGCCCAGGGAGTTGTAGCTGTCATGCAGCTGTTACAGGAGGCACTATAGACAGCTGCAATCCACAGGGCCCTGGGCTGGAACCCGGAGTAGAGGGCGGGCCCGGGTTCCCCCCAAACCTCCCAATTGACCTGGACTGTGGGTTCTTCCAGAGGGGAAGGTCTCTGGGCTGTTCTCCAACCCACATGGTGAATCTCTGAGGCAAGAAAATCCACCAATAAGCGCAGGACCCGCCAAGATAGAGGAGGAACTTTGTCACAACTGGTGTCAGAGGTGGGATCTTGGGGTGCACAGCGCAGTGGAAGAAGGAGGGTGATTAAAAAAAAAAGGAGAGGGTTTATTTTTTTTCACCACAATGGATGACGTAGTGTGGGCACTGATACAAGCTACGGTGGCCCAGCAGGAGGCTACCCGTGTCCAGGCAGCTGCCCAACAGGAAGCAGTGTGGCTGCAGCAAGAGACTAATCGCCTGCTGATGGACCAGGCTGCTGAAGACCGAGCTATGTTGCGGGAACTGGTAAACCAGGTAAAGTCCCTTACAGAGCTGAATTGCGGCTATGATGGGACGCGGCTCATACGGGCCAGCCATTGGCTGCAGAAAATGACACGGGAGGATGATGTAGAGGCATACCTTGTGGCCTTTGAGAGGACAGCCCTATGGGAGGCCTGGCCTATAAATCAGTGGTCTGGCATCCTTGCCCCATTCCTGTGTGGGGAGGCCCAGAAGGCCTACCATGATCTGCCTGAAAAGGCTGCGGCAGACTACCCCCAGCTGAAAGCAGAGATCCTGGCCAGATCTGGGGTAATGACAGCAGTGCGGGCCCACCAGTATCACAGCTGGAGGTACCAGGAAGACAAAACCCTGCGGTCCCAATTGTATGACCTCATCCATCTCACACGAAAGTAGTTGCAGACAGAGTCCCGGAGTCCGGAAGAGATACTAGCAGTTCTGGTCATCGACCGATACATGAGGGGACTACCACCAGACCTTCATGCCTGGGTAAGCCAGAACGAACCCTCCACCTATGATGAGGTTGTCACCCTGGTAGAGAGGCGAAGGACAGCGAGGGAGCTGACCCAACCAGTTAAGGAAGAGGCACCCTGGGTTAAACTAGCAGCACCAAGCCCTAAAGTTCGGGTGACTGGGCCACCAGGAGAGCCCAAGTGGAAAAAGAGAGAGGCTGAAGGCCCATCAGACGCCACAAAGAGTCGGAGCACTGAGGGAGAAGAGGATCGTGATGTTAGACTGCCCAAACCAAGAGATCGGGGAACGCCTAGGGCTCCATACAGATGTTATGCCTGCAGGGAGTGGGGCCACATAGCTGCACAGTGTCCCAATGCTGAGGAGCCTATGCAGTGTAACCTGGGGAACTGGGCAGATCCATGCTCCCTAATCCACCTTGTGGGGGTCTCACTAACCCCACATATGTATACCAGACCAGGGGCACCTTTAGTACCCCTTCCCATCATAGAGGTCCCCTTCGAGTGAATAGCCATGGACCTAGTGGGACCCCTGGAGAAGACGGCTCGGGGCCACCAATATATACTTGTTGTTTTGGATTATGCTACTCGCTACCCAGAAGCCGTCCCCCTGCGGAACACGGCCTCTAAAACTATAGCCAAAGAGCTGGTGGGGATCTTTGCCCGAATGGGGCTACCAAAGGAGATATTAACCAACCAAGGAACCCCATTTATGTCGAAGCTAATGAAGGACCCCTGTATTCTGCTCCATATACATACCCTGAGAACTTCGGTCTACCATCCGCAGACTGATGGGTTGGTAGAAAGGTTTAACCGAACCCTCAAGGCTATGATAAGGAAGGTGGTAAGTCGAGATGGGAAGGATTGGGACACCCTACTACCCTACCTTTTGTTCACTATCTGGGAGGTACCTCAGGCCTCAACTGGGTTTTCCCCCTTCGAGTTATTATACGGGCGTCACCCCCGTGGCATACTAGATATCTCCAAAGAGCTCTGGGAAGAGGAACCCAATGAGAGGAGAAATATAATAGAGCATGTAATGCAGATGCGAGACCGGATAGCCCGGGTTACCCCTATTGTACGGGAACATTTGGAGAAGGCACAGGAGGCCCAGAAAACCCATTACAATTGCCAGGCAAAAGTGCGACAGTTCCAACCAGGGGATCGGGTTATGGTGTTGGTACCCATGGCAGAAAGCAAGCTTCTGGCCCAATGGCAGGGGCCCTATGAGATGGTTGAGCCCGTGGGGGAAGTAACCTACAAGGTGCGGCAGCCAGGACGCAGAAAACAAGAACAGATTTATCACGTTAACCTTCTGAAACCCTGGCATGCACAAGAGGCATGCACAACGGTCCAAAAAGACCTAACCCAGGAAAACAAGCCTTCCAAACAGGTGAGAGTGTCTCCCGATTTAACACCAGACCAGAAGAATGAGGTGTCTGAGATGATCTTCCGGAACCAAGATGTGTTCTTGACAAAACCGGGTCGAACAACCGAGACATATCACCACATTGTCACGAACCCTGGGGCCAGAGTAACAATGAGGCCCTATCGGGTGCCAGCGGCAAAAAGGGAGGAAATAAAAGCAGAAGTAAAAAAAATGCTGGAGTTGGGGATCATCGAAGAATCCCACAGTCAGTGGTCCAGCCCAATCGTGCTGGTGCCCAAGCCTGATGGCACCACAAGATTTTGCAATGACTTCCGGCGACTAAACCAAGTATCCCAGTTCGACGCGTACCCCATACCTCGCATAGATGAGCTAGTGGACCGTCTGGGTAATGCCCGGTATTGACTACCCTAGACTTGACAAAGGGGTACTGGCAGATTCCCCTTGCAGAAGACGCAAAGGAAAAGACTGCGTTCTCTACACCAGAGGGTCTTTTTCAATATACTGTCCTCCCTTTTGGACTACATGGGGCCCCAGCTATCTTCCAGCACCTCATGGACAAGCTATTACACCCGCATAACAGTTATGCTGCTGCCTACTTGGACGATGTGGTCATTCATACCCCAGACTGGGAAACCCACCTGGAGAAGATGGAGGCAATCCTCGATACCTTCAGGTGAGCTGGCCTTACAGCAAACCCTGCCAAGTGCACTGTAGGGTTTACAGAGGCCAAATATCTTGGCTACATTGTGGGAAAAGGTCTGGTAAAACCCCAAGTGAACAAGTTAGAGGCCATCCAAAATTGGCCCCGACCAAGTCGCAAGAAACAAGTCCGGGCGTTCCTAGGTGTGGTGGGGTATTACCAACGATTTATCCCCCACTTTGCCACAAGGGCAAGCCCCCTGACAGACCTAGTGAAAGCCCGTGGACCTGATCTGGTGAGATGGTCTGATGCAGCAGAGGAAGCAATCACAGACCTACAGACTGCCCTCTGCAGTAAGCCCGTACTGATAGCCCCTGATTTCACCAAGGAGTTTATCCTGCAGACGGATGCATCGGAAGTAGGGTTGGGGGACGTTCTATCACAGATGGTCGGGGAGGAGGAACACCCAATTCTATACCTCAGTCGGAAACTCCTTCCAAGGGAACAAAAATATGCAGTGGTGGAGAGAGAATGCCTCGCTGTAAAATGGGCCATGGAAACATTGCGCTACTACCTGCTCGGGTGCAGATTTGTCCTCGTGACCGACCATGCCCCTCTTCAATGGATGCAGCGGAACAAGGAGAAGAACACAAGGGTGACCAGATGGTTCTTATGCCTCCAACCTTTCCAGTTCCGTGTGCAACACAGAGCAGGGAGCCGTCATGGCAACGCCGATGGCTTGTCACGTGTACACTGTCTGGCGTCCCAAGCTGCCCAACCCCTTGGCGTTGAGCAGGGGGGAGGGATATGTGACAGACCCAGATCAGTGGGGTACAGGAATCTGGTAGAGGGCAAATATACTGGTCACTGGAGGAGTAGTTTTCTGTTCCCTGAGTGACCAGAACAGGGACTGCACTAGAGTAATCAGGAACCTTCTAGAACCAGTTAAGGCAGGCAGGCTAATTAGGACACCTGGAGCCAATTAAGAAGAAGCTGCTAGAATCAATTATAGATTCATAGATTCATAGATTCTAGGACTGGAAGGGACCTAGAGAGATCATCGAGTCCAGTCCCCTGCCCTCATGGCAGGACCAAATACTGTCTAGACCATCCCTGATAGACATTTATCTAATCTACTCTTAAATATCTCCAGAGATGGAGATTCCACAACCTCCCTAGGCAATTTATTCCAGTGTTTAACCACCGTGACACTTAGGAACTTTTTCCTAATGTCCAACCTAGACCTCCCTTGCTGCAGTTTAAGCCCATTGCTTCTTGTTCTATCCTCAGAGGCTAAGGTGAACAAGTTTTCTCCCTCCTCCTTATGACACCCTTTTAGATACCTGAAAATTGCTATCATGTCCCCTCTCAGTCTTCTCTTTTCCAAACTAAACAAACCCAATTCTTTCAGCCTTCCTTCATAGGTCATGTTCTCAAGACCTTTAATCATTCTTGTTGCTCTTCTCTGGACCCTTTCCAATTTCTCCACATCTTTCTTGAAATGCGGTGCCCAGAACTGGACACAATACTCCAGCTGAGGCCTAACCAGAGCAGAGTAGAGCGGAAGAATGACTTCTCGTGTCTTGCTCACAACACACCTGTTAATACATCCCAGAATCATGTTTGCTTTTTTTGCAACAGCATCACACTGTTGACTCATATTTAGCTTGTGGTCCACTATTACCCCTAGATCCCTTTCTGTCGTACTCCTTCCTAGACAGTCTCTTCCCATTCTGTATGTGTGGAACTGATTTTTTCTTCCTAAGTGGAGCACTTTGCATTTGTCTTTGTTAAACTTCATCCTGTTTAACTCAGACCATTTCTCCAATTTGTCCAGATCATTTTGAATTATGACCCTGTCCTCCAAAGCAGTTGCAATCCCTCCCAGTTTGGTATCATCCGCAAACTTAATAAGCGTACTTTCTATGCCAATATCTAAGTCATTAATGAAGATATTGAACAGATTAAGGCAGGCTAATCAGGACACCTGGGTTTTAAAAGGAGCTCACTTCAGTTTGTGGTGTGAGTGTGAGGAGCTGGGAGCAAGAGGCGCAAGGAGCTGAGAGTGAGAGGGTGTGCTGCTGGAGGACTGAGGAGCACAAGCGTTATCAGACACCAGGAGGAAGGTCCTGTGGTGAGAATGAGGAAGGTGTTTGGAGGAGGCCATGGGGAAGTAGCCCAAGGAGTTGTAGCTGTCATGCAGCTGTTACAGGAGGCACTATAGACAGCTGCAATCCACAGGGCCCTGGGCTGGAACCCGGAGTAGAGGGCGGGCCCGGGTTCCCCCCAAACCTCCCAATTGACCTGGACTGTGGGTTCTTCCAGAGGGAAAGGTCTCTGGGCTGTTCCCCAACCCACATGGTGAATCTCTGAGGCAAGAAAATCCACCAATAAGCGCAGGACCCGCCAAGATAGAGGAGGAACTTTGTCACACATGCTATAATGCAAAGGTGTTCAATAAATATTTCTGTTCTGTAACTGGGGGAAAAAACAGATGTTGCAGTCATATCATCCAATGATGACAACACTCTTTCCTTTCCACTAGTATCTCAGGAGGAATTTAAACCTCAGTCACTAAAGATAGACATTTTTTAAATCAGCAGATCCAAATAACTTGCAACCAAGAGTTTTAGAAGAGCTGGCTGAGGAGCTCACTGGGCTGCTAACGCTGATTTTCAATAGGTCTTGGAGCACTAGGGAAGTTCAAGAGGACTTGACTGAAGCTAACGTTGTGCCAATATTTAAAAAGAGTAAATGTGATTTCCCAGGCTGGTCAGCCTGATGTCGATCCTGAGCAATATAATGGAGCAGCTGATAAGGGACTTAATAAAGAATGAAAGGAGTGTAATATAATGAATGCCACTCAGCATGGGTTTATGGCAAATAGATCCTGTCAAACTAACTTGACATATCTTTTTTGGGTGAGATTACAAGCGTGGCTGATAAAGGTAATAGTATTGATGTAATAGACTAGGAGTTCTGTAACGCATTTGACTTGGTACCACATGGCATTTTGATTAAAAAGCTAGACCGATATTAACTGAACATGACATACAGTGGATTAAAGAGAAGGGAGGATGGCAATACCATACCGTGCCACCCTTCCTTCAGCGCTTCCCTCTCTCTCCACTTTGCCTTCAGAGCTGGGCAGCCAGAGAGTGGCAGCTACTGGCTGAGTGCCCAGCTCTGAAGCACAGAAGGAAGCAATTTCAAAATGGCAGAAATTCTCCGTGGGACCCAGCTCCACTAGGAAGGCTGAGTTGGGGGAGGGGTCCCTTGCCACCACCCTAATTTGCAGGGCTGATGAATATTCATGATCTCATTTCCATAAATAGATTCATAGATTCATAGACTTAAGGTCTGACCTCCTGCACAACGCAGGCCACAGAATCTCACCCACCCACTCCTGTAACAAAACCCCTAACCTATGTCTGAGTTATTGAAGTCCTCAAATCATGGTTTAAAGACCTCAAGGTGCAGAGAATCTTCCAGCAAATGACCTGTGCCCCATGCTCCAGAGGAAGGCGAAAAATCACCAGGGCCTCTGCCAATCTTCCCGGGAGGAAAATTCCTTCCCGACCCCAAATATGGCAGTCAGTTAAACCCTGAGCATGTGGGCAAGACTCACCAGCCAGCACCCAGGAAAGAATTCTCTGTAGTAACTCAGATCCCACCCCATCTAACATGCTATCACAGACCTTGGGCCTAATTACCTGCTAATAATCAAAGATCAGTTAATTGGCAAAATTAGGCTATCCCATCATACCATCCCCTCCATAAACTTTTCAAGCTTAGTTTTGAAGCCAGATATGTCTTTTGCCCCCACTACTCCCCTTGGAAGGCTGTTCCAGAACTTCACTCCTCTAATGGTTAGAAACCTTCATCTAATTTCAAGTCTAAACTTCCTAGTGTCCAGTTCCATTTGTTCTTGTGTCCACATTGGTACTAAGCTTAAATAATTCCTCTCCCTCCCTGATATTTATCCCTCTAATATATTTATAAAGAGCAATCATATCTCCCCTCAGCCTTCTTTTGGTTAGGCTGAACAAGCCAAGCTCTTTCAGTCTCCTTTCATAAGACAGGTTTTCCATTCCTCGGATCATCCTAGTAGCCCTTCTCTGTACCTGTTCCAGTTTGAATTCATCCTTCTTAAATATAGGAGACCAGAACTGCACACAGTATTCCAGATGAGGTCTCACCAGTGCCTTGTATAACGGTACTAAAACCTCCTTATCTTCACTGGAAATACCTCGCCTAATGCATCCTAAAACCGTATTAGCTTTTTTAATGGCCATATCACATTGGCAGCTCATAGTCATCCTGTGATCAACCAATACTCCGAGGTCCTTCTCCTCCTCTGTTACTTCCAACTGATGTGTCCCCAATTTATAATCAAAATTCTTGTTATTAATCTCCAAATGCATGACCTTGCACTTTTCACTATTAAATTTCATCCTATTACTATTACTCCAGTTTACAAGGTCATCCAGATCTTCCTGTATGATATCCTGGTCCTTCTCTGTGTTAGCACTACCTCCCAGCTTTGCGTCATCCACAAACTTTATTAGCACATTCCCACTTTTTGTGCCAAGGTCAGTAATAAAAAGATTAAATGAGATTGGTCCCAAAACCGATCCCTGAGGAACTCCACTAGTAACCTCTGTGGAGGAACAGAACAGGGGGGGCCTCCTTTCCGATAGCCAAAGTTCTGGGCCTACAGGCCCCAAAACACCTCCAACAGAAAGCTGTCATGATGGTGACCTTTGTGCAGAGTAGAGAAGGCCTAAAAGCCTGAACAATACTGCTCAAATCAATTCTCTGCCAAAACCCAGACAAAAGTAGTAACAGAGGAGGGGAAAGGAAGGAAGGAAAGAAACACAGAATATAATAACCGCAAGTTTATGAAATACATTAAGAAATTGCTTTTGCAAAGAGCTAATCACTCTTGCAGTTGTAGCTATCTGTAAATTCTCCAATTCCAGCTATCTGCAAATTAACCAATAATAGTTCCCCTTTAAGCATCTCCTGGGAAGCCCCCCCTTAGCCTGTCGCCAAAATCCCCCGGAAAAATGACATGTACCAAGTCTTAAGAAATGTACCCAAGCTAGGGCCGAGCACCACCCCTGCGGAAACCACCGAGCACCCCTCTACACCCACCTCTCGGAAATTGAGAAAGTGGGCAAGGGGAGGAGGGAGGACTGACCCCAACCCCAGCTCCTTAGCTCATGATCAGCTCGTGCTCACCCCAAACCCAGCCTGTGATTTGTCCCCGAGCTCGTGTTCACCCTATGCCCAGTTTGTGATTCGTCCCCAATTTCTTAACTCATGACGTATTGTTTGTACCTTGCTTGTGGTTTAATGGAATAAAAAGCCCGTGTGTGTAGGGCTCGGTGTGCTAGTTTTGAAACTGCACCCCAACGCGTTTGGTATGTATTGCAATAAAGGCCTCAGGCTCTGAGTCTGTGAACTAAAATCACTGCGTGGGTGATTCTTTCCACGACACCTCCTTCCAGCCTGACAGTTCACCTTTTAGTATGACCCGTTGTAGTCTCCCCTTTAACCAGTTCCTTATCCACCTTTCAGTTTTCATATTGATCCCCATCTTTTCCAATTTAACTAATAATTCCGCATGTGGAACCATATCAAATGCCTTACTGAAATCGAGGTAAATTAGATCCACTGCGTTTCCTTTATCTAAAAGATCTGTTACCTTCTCAAAGAAGGAGATCAGGTTGGTTTGGCATGATCTACCTTTTGTAAAACCATCTTGTATTTTGTCCCAGTTACCATTGACATCAATGTCCTTAACTACTTTCTCCTTCAAATTGTTTTCCAGGACCTTGTATACTACAGATGTTAAACTAACAGGCCTATAGTTACTCGGATCACTTTTTTTCCCTTTCTTAAAAATAGGAACTATGTTAGCAATTCTCCAGTCATACGGTACAATCCCTGAGTTTACTGATTCATTAAAAATTCTTGCTAATAGGCTTGCAATTTCATGTGCCAGTTCCTTTAATATTCTTGGATGAAGATTATCTGGGCTCTCCGATTTCGTCCCATTAAGCTGTTCAAGTTTGGCTTCTACCTCGGATGTGGTAATATCTACCTCCATTGCCTCATTCCCATTTGTCATCCTACCATTATCCCTAAGCTCCTCATTAGCCTCATTAAAGACTGAGGCAAAGTATTTGTTTAGATATTGGGCCATGCCTAGATTATCCTTAACCTCCACTCCATCCTCAGTGTTTAGCAGTCCCATTTCTTCTTTCTTTGTTTTCTTCTTATTTATATGGCTATAGAATCTTTTACTATTGGTTTTAATTCCCTTTGCAAGGTCCAACTCTACATGGCTTTTGGCCTTTCTCACTTTATCCCTACATGTTCTGACCTCAGTAAGGTAGCTTTCCTTGCTGATCCCTCCCATCTTCCATTCCTTGTAGGCTTTCTGCTATTTCTTAGGCCTGGTCTACACTAGGAGTTTATGTCGAATTTAGCAGCATTACATCGAATTAACTCTGCACCTGTCCACACAACGAAGCTATTTAGTTCGACATAGAGGTCTCTTAAATTCGACTTCTGTACTCCTCCCCAAAGAGGGGAGTAGCGCTAAATTCGACATGGCCATGTCGAATTAGGCTAGGTGTGGATGGAAATCAACGCTAATAGCTCCGGGAGCTATCCCACAGTGCACCACTCTGTTGACGCTCTGGACAGCAGTCCGAGCTCGGATGCTCTGACCAGCCACACAGGAAAAGCCCTGGGAAAATTTGAATTCCTTTTCCTGTCTGGCCAGTTTGAATCTCATTTCCTGTTTGGACATCGTGGCGAGCTCAGCAGCACTGGCAATGATGCAGAGCTCTCCAGCAGAGATGGCCATGCAATCTCAGAATAGAAAGAGGGCCCCAGCATGGACTGATCGGGAAGTCTTCGATCTGATCGCTGTGTGGGGCGATGAGTCCGTGCTTTCCGAGCTGCGATCGAAAAAATGGAATGCAAAGATCTACGAGAAGATCTCAAAAGCCATGGCAGAGAGAGGATACAGCCGGGATGCAACGCAGTGCCGCATGAAAATCAAGGAGCTGAGACAAGGCTACCAGAAGACCAAAGAGGCAAACGGACGCTCCGGAACCCAGCCCCAGACATCCTGTTTCTACGAGGCACTGCATTCCATCCTAGGTGCGGCCACCACCACTACCCCACCACTGACCGTAGACTCTGAGGATGGAATATTGTCGACGGCCGGTTCCTCGGACATGTTAGTGGACGGGGAAGATGAGGAAGGAGATGAGGAGGACGAGGCAGTCGACAGCGCTTACAACGCTGATTTCCCCGACAGCCAGGATCTCTTCATCACCCTTACAGAGATCCCCTACCAACCGTCCCCAGGCGTTAACCCGGACACAGAATCAGGGGAAGGATCAGTCGGTAAGTGTTTTAAACATGTAAACATTTATTTTTAACAGAACAGGAATATTAACAATATTAACAATGGGTTTTGCATGATTGCTTTGCCCTAGGAGCTTAACATTTCAGTCCTTGGCAGTGCAACTACTGAAAAAAATCTAACAATGTCCGCTTTAGCATGATTGGTTTGCGCTAGGCGCTCTACTGTTTAGTCCCTGCCAGTGCAGCTACAGTAAAATCCGGTCTATATGTCCGGGGATAGAGCAGAAATCCTCCTGGGACATCTCCACGAAGCTCTCCTGGAGGTAATTGGAAAGCCTTTGCATCAGGTTCCTGGGGAGAGCGGCCTTATTGGGTCCTCCGTGGTATGAAACGTTTCCGCGCCAGGAGACAAGCAAGTACTCGGGGATCATTGCCTTGCAGAGCATAGCAGCATACGGCCCTGGTCTTTGCATGCTTTCCCGAAGCATCCTTTCTTTCTCCGTCTCTGAAATCCTCATCACAGTGATGTCGCTCATGGTGACCTGCTTTGAATTAGGTAGGGGAATGTTAGTATTGGGACTGCTTGCCTGTTCCTTTACAGAACTGTAACCGGCAGTTTACAGCCATGCGGTGGAGGTGGGAGAGGGGCAGCATACAGGGATCTTTCCCTGGGACAGCCGCGAGGGGGTGGGACAGGGGCAGAGTTCATGCTTGCCGGATTGCTGGCAGCAGGGACTGGCATTGCTTTGAACGTGAAAGGAGGCCAGTGCTATTATTAAAGTTTTAAGCAGCCACAAGTCTATGGCTTACCATGTCGGCCTGCTACACAAATTCCGCTGTCCTGCCCCGCTTGTCTGATCTGCACTGCAAGACCCCAGGCACTGAATGTGAAGGCCGAAAATTCAACCTTGTCCTGAGTGCGCATGTGATAGGTGCTGTGCATGGTCTTGTTCACAGAGAAAGACTATGTTCTTTGTTCACAACTAAATTTATCTTTCTGAGGAATTCACTCCCTTTTTCCCATCCCACAGCTGCGACTGTCTCCCGACCTACCCTGGCATCACACTCCCAGAGGCTAGCGCAGATTAGGCGTAGGAAGAAGAGGACACGGGAGGACATGTTCTCAGAACTTATGGTCTGCTCCCGAGCCCAGGCAGCCCAGCAGACCCAGTGGAGGGAGAACTTGTCCCAAATCCACCGATCACACATTGAACGGGAGGAGAGGTGGCGGCAGGAAGACCAGCAGGCGACTCAAATGCTGCTTGGACTAATGAGGGAGCAAACGGACACGCTCCGGCGCCTTGTGGATGTTCTGCAGGACCGGAGGCAGGAGGACAGAGCCCCGCTGCAGTCTATCTCTAACCGCCCTCCCCCGCCACACAGTCCCATGCCCCCCTCACCCAAAGTCCCAAGAAGGAGGGGCGGCAGAGTCCGTGAAAACTCTCACTCCACCCCTGCAGACTGCTCAAGTACCAGAAGGCTGTCATTCCCCAAAATTTGATAAGTCCTTTCCTTCCCGCCTCACCCAAGCCCCCGTCCCAGTTTCAGTCCCGTTTCATGTGTAGTTGCTAATAAAAAATATGTTTCTGTTAATTACTGTTTCCATCATGTTCTTTTAGAGGAGAGTCTGTTTGAAGGGGGGGAAGGGGGTTGGTAATTGGACAGGACAGTCACCTTTACCAGGGTACAGACGCGGGGGCAGGTTCAGCAGCAGGGCACACACACATTGCAGTCACTAGTTACCCTGGTCAGTCTGGGAGGTGGTTTTCATGTTCTGTGTGTGTGTGTGGGGGGGGGGCTATGTGACTTTGTGGCGGGGGAGGGCGGTTAGAGATCTTATGCAGCGGTCCTTATCCTGGATCACAGAGCCACGCAGCAGGGGATCTGTAACCATCCTCCCCCTGCCACAAAGTCACATAGCCCCCACACACAGAGTCCCGAACAGAAGGGGTGTCAGGCTCCGTTGAAACAACCAGTCCACCAGTGCGGAGCCTGTCATTCCTCGAGTTTAGAAGCGTCCTTTGCATCACTACACTACACCCACTCCCCACCACAGTCTGCGTCCCAGGTTCAACACTTTACCGCTGTCACGGAGTATGGGGGGACTCAGGGCCCTGCACCCCCGGCGTCCTGCGATTCACCATGACTCTCAGCCAGCCAGTAAAGCAGAAGGTTTATTTAGACGACGGGAATACAGTCCAAGTCAGGTCTTGCAGGCACAGACAACAGGATACCCCTCAGTTAGGTCCATCTTGGGGTCCTCGGGCACCCCAGCCCCCCTCCGGAGGTCAGAGCCCTCCCTGCCTGCCAGCCACCTCACCAGCCAGCTTCCCAGACTCTGCCTTCAGCGACCCCTCCCCCAGCCTTTGTTCAGTTTCCTGGGCAAAGGTGTCACCTGGCCCCAGCCCCCTCCTGGGTTCTCATGTTACATGCTCAGGTATTCTCTGTCGGTCAGTCTCCCATCCCCCAATGCAGACTATCCTAGCCACACTCCCCTGTCAGCATTCAAAGCCCACAGTAAGAACAGTCCCAGTTCGTCACAACCGCGAAAACAGTAATAAAGAAAACGGTGTTCATTAACAAATTTCAAGTGATTTTATTTTTAAACGTGTGTTGGAAGGGGGTGAACGGGGTGAACGGGGTATGTAACTGGAGAGGATAGTGAACCTTAACCGGGTAAAGAAACGGGGGCAGGTTCAGCTTCTCTGTAAACAAACTTAATAGTCACAGGTTACCCTGCTTGCTCAGGAACCTAGCTTTCAAAGCCTCCCGGATGCACAGCGCGTCCCGCTGGGCTCTTCTAATCGCCCGGCTGTCTGGCTGGGCGTAATCAGCAGCCAGGCTATTTGCCTCAACCTCCCACCCCGCCATAAAGGTCTCCCCCTTGCTCTCACAGAGATTGTGGAGCACACAGCAAGCTGCAATAACAATGGGGATATTGGTTTCGCTGAGATCAGAGCGAGTCAGTAAGCTTCTCCATCTCCCCTTGAGACGTCCAAAAGCACACTCCACCACCATTCTGCATTTGCTCAGCCAGTAGTTGAAGAGTTCTTTTTCACTGTCCAGGGCGCCTGTACAGGGCTTCATGAGCCAGGGCATTAGCGGGTAGCCAGGGCATTAGAGGATCACTATAGGCATCTCCACATCCCCAACAGTTATTTTGTGGTCCGGGAAGTAAATAGCTTCCTGCAGCCGTCTAAACAGACCAGAGTTCCTGAAAACACGAGCGTCATGAACCTTGCCTGGCCATCCGACGTTGATGTTTGTAAAACATCCCCTATGGTCCACCAGTGCTTGCAGCACCATTGAAAAGTAGCCCTTTCTGTTAATGTACTGGCTGGCCTGGTGGTCCGGTCCCAGGATAGGGATGTGAGTTCCATCTATAGCCCCACCGCAGTTTGGGAATCCCATCGCGGCGAAGCCATCTATGATGACCTCCATGTTTCCCAGGGTCACTACCTTTGAGAGCCGTAACTCAACGATTGCGTTGGCTACTTGCATCACAACAACCCCCACAGTAGATTTGCCCACGCCAAAGTGGTTCGCAATTGACCGGTAGCTGTCTGGCTTTGCAAGCTTCCAGAGGGCTATGGCCACTCGCTTCTGGACAGTCAGGGCTGCTCGCATCCGGGTGTCCTTGCGCTTCAGGGCAGGGGACAGCAACTCACAAAGTTCCAGGAAAGTTCCCTTCCGCATGCGAAAGTTTCGCAGCCACTGGGATTCATCCCAGACCTGCAGCACTATGCGGTCCCACCAGTCCGTGCTTGTTTCCCGGGCCCAGAATCGCCGTTCCACAACATCAACATGACCCATTGCCACCATGATGTCCTCGGCACGGGGTCCCGTGCTTTGTGACAGGTCTGTGCCACTCTCAGACTTCAGGTCCTCACCGCGCTGCCGTAGCCTCCTCGCCCGATTTCTCAGCATCTGCCTCTGGGAAAGGTGGATGATAAGGTGCGAGGTGTTGACAACGGCCATAACTGCAGCGATGGTCGCAGCAGGCTCCATGCTCGCAGTGCTGTGGCGTCCGCGCTGTCACTGACCAGAAAAGTGCGCGAACTGATTTCCCGCCGGCGCTTTCAGGGAGGGAGGGCGGGAGTGACGGTTGGATGACGACAGTTACCCAAAACCACCCTCGACACATTTTTTCCCCAGAAGGCATTGGGAGCTCGACCCAGAATTCCAATGGGCAGCGGGGACTGCGGGAACTGTGGGATAGCTGCCCACAGTGCACCGCTTCCAATGTCGATGCTTGCCCCGTTAGTGTGGACTCACAAAGTCGAATTACTGTCCTTAGTGTGGATACACACGTTCGACTTTGTAATATCGATTCCACATATTCGATTTAAGTAAAATCGAACTTCTCTCATAGTGTAGACATACCCTTAATCACCTCTCTGAGATGCTTGCTCATCCAGCTTGGTCTACAACTCCTGCTTATGATTTTTTGCCCCTTTCTTGGGATGCAGGCTTCTGATAGTTTCTGCAACTTTGACTTGAAGTAATTCCAGGCCTCCTCCTTTAGATCCCCAAGTTCTTTGGTCCAATCCACTTCCCTAACTAATGTCCTTAATTCTTTAAAGTTAGCTCTTTTGAAATCAAAAACCCTGGTCCCAGATCTATTTTTGTTTATCCTTCCATCTAGTTTGAACTGAATTAGCTCATGATCACTCAAAACAAGGTTGTCCCCCACAACCATGTCTTCTATGAGGTCCTCACTGCTCACCAAAACCAAATCTAAAATGGCATCCCCTCTTGTTGGTACTTCAACTACTTGGTGAAGGAATCCATCAGCTATCGCATCCAGAAAAATCTGAGCCCTATTATTCTTACTAGCACTTGTTCTCCAGTCTATATCTGGGAAGTTAAAGTCTCCCATGATCACACAATTCCCATTACTGTTTACTTCATTAACAACATTAAAGAGGTCTCTATCCATGTCCAAATTAGATCCCAGCGGTCTGTAGCACACCCCAAGCACTATCTCAGGGGAGGCTCTAGTAGCTTTCTTTCCCAATGTGATTTTTGCCCAGACAGACTCTGTCTTATCCATTCCATCACTTCTTATTTCTTTACAGTTTACCTCATCATTGATATACAATGCTACTCCACTACCTTTGCCTTTATTTCTGTCTTTCCTAAACAGCACATAGCCTTCAATACCTGTACTCCAGTCATGACTACTATTCCACCATGTTTCTCTTATCCCTATAATATCCGGTTTCACTTCCTGCACCAGTAGCTCTAGTTCCTCCATTTTGTTTCCTAGGCTCCTTGCATTAGTGTACAAACATCTTAATTTTTGCCATTTGGCTTCACTGACATTTACCCAATTAGGCACAGACATTCTACCACCAGTATCACCTATTAGATTGGTATCCACACTACCCTTCTTCCTTATGTCCATTCTCCTACACACGACAGTATCCTTTTTTGCTTTGTTTTCTTCCCTCTCAATGTTAAATTCCAGCGTGGAGATTACCTGGACATCTCCCAACCATCTCCCCCAAATTCCTAGTTTAAAGCTCTCTTAATCAGTTGTGCCAGACTCCATCCTAGAAGTCTATTTCCCTCCTTACTCAGGTGAAGTCCATCCTGAGAGAACAGTCCTCTGTCCATGAATGCTTCCCAGTGGCCATACATCCCAAAGCCCTCCTTATAGCACCACTGTCTTAGCCATCTGTTGACCGCCATAATCTTGTCACACCTTTGTCGCCCTTCTCTAAGAACAGGCAGAATCCCACTGAAGATCACCTGAGCCTCGATTTCCTTAAGCATCTTCCCCAGTCTGGCATAGTCTCCCTTGATATGTTCCAGTGAGAATCTAGCTGTATCATTCGTTCCCACATGAAGGAGAATCAGCGGATTCTTTCCCGCTCCCATTAGGATCTTTTTCAGCCTCAGGTCCACATCCCATATCTTAGCACCCAGCAGACAGCACACCCTTCTGTTCTCCGGATCAGCTCTAGTTACAGGCCTGTCTATTCTTCTCAGTAAGGAGTCCCCAATCACGTAGACCTGCCTTTTCCTGGTGACAGTGCGATTCTCCGGTCTATCCCCTGTTCCCTCTGGCTTCAAGTCCTCTCGATTTTTATTGTCCCTTTCAATCCTCCACAACCCATCCCGTATCCTCCTGGGGCTCATATTTGGTGTTGTCTCCATTGACTCTTCACCTCTTCCTATAGGACTAGCTGCTCTTCTCTTCTTCCTTGCCCTCTCACCTTCAGCGACCACCTGCTGTGCCCCTTCTTCATCTTCCAACTCTGCAAACCTGTTCTTGGGTTCTATTTCTCCTTCACTGGCCTGTCTTTTCCTCTGCCTGGTTCTCTTAGTCACATGCTTCCACTGTCCACTTTCCTCACCCAGCAGTCTCCCCTCAGAATTCTTTGGTCCTGCTTCCATCTGCAAGTCTGAGCTTTTCCCTTCAGCCTCCTCATGTCTTTGCTCCATCATCCGCTCGAACCCCCTTCTAAACTCGACCAGAGTTTCTACTTGCATCTCCAGTCCTCGGATCTTTTCTTCCATCAGCTCTATCAGGCGGCACTTCATGCAGACAAAACTCTTTTCAGGTACCCCCTCCAGGATTATGTACATGCCGCAGCTTCCCCATCCAGTCATCCTCGTGTTTTTCACTGCTGCCTCTGTATCGGTCATAGCCTTCTCACCTAAAACCTGTTAGTCTAGGAAACACAAACCAAAGCAAACCACCACCACCTACAGCAAAACAAACCCCCAACAGGCACCAGAACACCGGCAGGACACCACCCCTCCCTTCACTGGCCTGTCAATTCCTCTGCCTAAGTCTTTTAGTCTCCCCCGTAAACTCCCACTGAAACTCCCCTGTTTACAGCTCTGTTTGCTGGCTCCTGTGCCACTGCAGCTGTCTATACCACTGCCTGACTGGCTGGCTACCTTTATAGGACCCCTAATCAGAGAAGCCCCGCCCCCTAATCAGGGCTCAGCTTCTCTCCAAGCACACTGCCCCTACCAGCCTCCACACATATAAACTACAAAATACAATACACAAAATACAAAACCCTTCTCCTCCAACAGAACTCCCACTGAAACTCCCCTGTTTACAGCTCTGTTTGCCATCTTTCTCCCAGCATTCCCCAGCCATTGTCCCTGCCCCCCCCACAGACATCTGTCCCTCTGTCTCCCCCAGCCATGCCCAGAGCTCTCAGTCAGCATCCATGGGGCTGCCCCACTCACCAGGTCTCCTGGCTCATAGCTCACAACAGCGAGGAGGGAGAGGACGGCGCAGGTGCACCCGCGGGCAGGGTGTCCAGGATGCTGCGCAAGGTCACGGTGCCCTTGGTGGTGGGCGGGGGAGCTCTCAAGGCTCCTAGTGTGTTGGGCATCCAGGCGGCGAAATTGTACTGTGGTACAGACACACCCTGGTGGGTCAGAGCCTCACCTTGCGGGAGGGAAAGCTACCCCAGAGCACCCAGGAGTCCTGAGAAAGGGACCCTAGTGGCTACAAAGCCGGGCTGTGGATCCTGATTAGATCTTAAAGGCACAGCATTTAGGTGGTAGTATATCTACACAGCAGACTTAGCCCAGGTTCTCACCTGGGTGTTGCCTCTAACCCCCCTCCTCTCCACAGATAAAACGCTCTCAGCTGGGCTTGGTGCAGCTTTAAACCAGCTGGCTGGCCTGGCTCAGGGGTGAGAATCCAGGGGCTGGTAACCCCAGCTCCCCCCCCACACACACACACTTTGCATTGAGGACACAGGCTAAACCACTTGGGTGTGCTCAGCCCCCCAAGTGTCTTCACACGACTCCCCCTGCACCCTCATCACTTCAGCCTCCTTTTCCTCCCTCTCTGGTGTGCACAGGAGACAGCAGCACTGTGCCCCTAATGTGGATTCACACCATTTCCAGCCCATCATGCCTGGCAGGGAGAGACAAGTTCTCCCGCAGTTCACTGAGACAGACTCACCCCACGGCACAGCACAGAGAACTGGGGGATAGACCCCCATATGCCCTAGAGATACAAACGGGAGGGGACAGCACCGGTAACCTGAGTCTGGCTTTGCAGTATGGCCACTCGCACCCAGGCTAAACAGAGTGCTGATCACCCCAGCAAACTGCAAGCAAGGCATGGCAGTGCTGACTGATTATGGTGGCTATCATATAAGTATAACTCATATTAATAATATGTATTATCTGCACCATATATATGTATTAAGCACCAATAACAGTAGGTACAAATATTATAACAGTGATCTTACCCAAAAGGCCTAATACCATAATCCTGTTCATTGATGCTAAATATCCCATAACACCTTGCATCTGGTGAAGTAAATGTTTGTCACAGATAGGAAACCTGTCAAAAATCAAGATACATTTGTTCTCTGTCTTACTACAAGCTAGGGAATTATCTTCACGACTCAGTGCCAGGAATGCTAGCATCCAGAACAAAGATGTGAACAGAACAAGAAGTTAGAGAACTGGAATGAACTGATGGGTTGGATTTTTCTGACGTGAAAAGAGATGTGTAACTTGTAAAATCAGAAAAACAACAAGGAGTCTGGTGGCACCTTAAAGACTAACAAATGAAATGTGTAAATTGGGGTGCGCACCGTCCACATGAGGTGAACGTAACATCACAGCACGGGATGGCTCCTTGGCGGTTGGTAGTGTACAGAACCTTTTTCCTGTACCATAGTCACAAACCTGACTGACATTGACTATTTGATCTCTTGAGTATATTTCATAATGAACCAAAGTGTGGTCAAGCAACAGATTTAAAACAAGCCAACCAACCTCGACTTCCCCATAAGAATGGCCATACTGGGGCAGACCAATGGTCCGTCTAGCCCAGTATCCTGTCTGCCAACAGTGGCCAATGCCAGGTGCTTCAGAGGGAATGAACAGAACAGGCAATCGTCGAGTGAGCCATACAATGCCGTCAACTCAAAGCTTCTGGCACTCTGAGGCTGGGGACACCCAGAACATGGGGTTGCGTCCCTGCCCAGCTTGATTAACAGCCATTGATGGACTTACCACCTCCCTTGTGTCAGGCGGCACCGCAGCAAGTGGTGTGCTGCAGAATTGGCATAGTTGCCATATTGCCCTGCGTGAGGGGGAGGCTGAGGCTTCAGGGGGGCACGTCTCATGGACTGTAGCACCACAGCAAGCTGAGCCCCTGTGTGAACGCTCATGCAGTGCATTGTGGGAGCACTCGCCCTATCTATAGCGGGTTTCACTCAGAGGCCAGCAGGCCATGGCTCGACAGTCCATACACCCCAAAACGCCTCGAGGGGCGGTAGCTGACTCGCAATGTGAGGACAGGGAACAGACCATACCTGGTGTATCGCGGGAATGGGCCAGCCTGGTAGCCAGCAGGCCTAGCAGGCAAGTAGCAGACGGTCAAGCCCTAGAGTTCTCCCAAACGGGTGGTGGAGAGGGGTAGGGGGACCCGGGCCCTCCTGCTCCACTGGGTCTGGGACCAGGGCCCAAGAGGGAGAGGTGTGAAATGTCTCGCTCACCTCTTAGTGATGTGTGTGACTAGTCTCCTATCTCCTTGGTTTGGGGCATGGGCACAGCCCCCTTCAATGGAGAGCTCCCAATCAGCCTCAGGCACTCACTCAGCCATATGAGCTTTTCCCAGCCCCCGTCCTTGAGTCCGGTTATTTTCCCTCAGCAGAGAGCGGGGGAGGGAAAAGGGGCAGGCCCCTGCCTGCCAGGTTGGGTCCAGGCACTTTCCTGTGCACCACTTCAGGCCCAGAAGCTGCAAACTGGTTCCCACCCTGCAGACAGCGTCTCCCTCACTCTCTCCCCCTGCTTGACCCTCAGTGGCCCCTTTGGAGCAGATCCTCCATTCAGAGGATGCGCCGCAGCTGCCGAGGGGCAGAGCCCTCTCAGCCCAGTGCTGCGCCTTCCCTCCCCCAGTCTCTGTCTCAGGACTGTCCTGGGGATGGTGGGGGGAAATTTCACCGCGTTATAGAGTTTAAGGCCAGAAGGGGACATTGGATCATCTCCTCTGACCTCCTGGCTAGCACAGGCCCGTCCATTTCACCACTTCCCCCTGGGGTATTTTGTTAGGCTAAAGCATTTCTATCCTCTGGAGGCTAAACTGCTGTGTGCCACGGGCAGAGGTGCCACCGAAGCGCCAGGGCAGCGTGTTGAGTGGCTGAGCCGTGCTCAGAGGAATGGCATTGCTAGGAGCCGGGCGAAAGCCTGTCAAACTGCCGTGGGAACGCCCCCGTCGTTTCAGAGGCAATCAAGGGGCCACCCCTAAAACAAGGCCTGTTAGAGTCTGCTCAGAAACTAGCAGCGCGTGTGGGGGGATCCATTGTGTGACAGAGAACGCAAACGGTGACCAGAGGAGAACGGAGCGAGAGGCAGAGGCAAAAGCCAGCAAGGCAAATGCGGCCTGAGCGCCTACAGTGCAGTGTAAACCTGGGGCGGTGGGACCCTGGTGTATGGACTTGCTGTACCCTAGCCCAGGCCTGAGCATCCGCACTGCGTTGTCAACCTGGGTTGACAATTGCTGGCCCCAGGTCTCTGCCATGCCAGCGCGTCCATAGAACCACAGGGTTACAAGGGACCGCAAGGGTCATCGAGTCGAATCCCCTGCCAAGCTGCAGGATTTATTGTGTCTACACCATCCATGACAGCTGGCTACCCAGCCTCCAGCCCATATTGCTGTACACAGACCTTCTGACTCGGATCTGCGGCTTGAGCTGTGTCCACATTGCCCAATGACAGGGCTTGGATCTAACTCACAGTAGGACTCGGGCTCTGACCTACCCCACCAGCGAAGTCCGAGGATCTGGGTCCTGACCCAAGTCAGATTGGTCTGTGTGAGGACGAAAGGTGGGCTTGGGCTCAAACCTGAGTCACACCCTGGGCTTCATGTGCAGTGTAAACATACCCAGTGTGTCCCTGGGAAAGGCTAGAGAGAGAGAGGTTTGGGGACTGTTCGCTGAAGAAGCCTGGGTTCTTCCTGCATTCAGAGAAGCAGCGTTTATCCATTCCTGGTACATAAATCAGACTGCATCGAAAAGAATACCAGACTCCATTGATTTCTGCATCCACCTGGAACATACCGAGGGCCCTGAAACTTGACTAGCCAATTGGATCAAAAAGGGGCAACCATGTGAACCTAGCACTAGTGGTGCAGCACCAATGTTTTCATGGGTCCAGAGTGGGAGAACCCACCTAGCCCTGAGGTGGCTTGGGCTCAATGCACAGGGACTTCCTGTGTGACCCAGGGGAAATCACTCAGCTGGGGGCTGGGTAGGTCTGTTCCCTGGAGGGGTCACCCCAAGCAGATTGGGCTGGCAGGTTTTTAAGGCCAGGAGGAACAATTATGAGCCCCTAGTCTGACCTGCCTAGCACAGTAATCGCTGAATGGAGGCCAGCAACCGCTGGAAGGCTACACCCAGATGCACGATCCTGGGTAAAGGTCTTTAGGGTCCAATACTGAATTATCCACCCTGCTAAAACTGGGCACTTTACTTCCAGTTTAGAGTCAATAGGGCCAGAGTAAGATTCCAGTTCGTGTCAATGGGCGTCTCTCCATTGGAGTCAATGGGGCCAAATCCCGGCTGGTGTCAATGGAGTGACACTGATATCCCTTGCCATGGAGACACCCTCTGGCCCAGTGCAGAGATCCACCCACCAAATCAGCTGAACTTCCCAGGGTTCCAAAGAGAGGTGGGAACCTGAAAAGCAGCATATTTTGGGGCTATTCAAACCCAGCTCCCCCCAACTCTCTCCTACCTGCCCGCTGTTGACAGCGGCATGCCGGGCCGAGCTGCAGTAGATGATCATGGTGAGGAACTTGATAAGCTCAGCTCTGGTCTGCAATATGGAGGGGACACCTAATGGGTCGAGAAAGGCAGTGAGCAAACACCAAGAGTCATCTCTGCCTTGGGGAACAACACACCTCTACACACACACACGCACACAGCTGCCTCAATCCCCTCTTGTCAAGCACTGCTACACCCTGGGGACTGATTGGTTAAGCAGCAGTTCTGCAGAAAAGAACCTGGGGATTACAGTGGAGGAGAAGCTGATTATGAGTCAGCAGTGTGCCCTTGTTGCCAAGAAGGTCAACAGGATATTGGGCTGCATTAGTAGGAGCATTGCCAGCAGACCTAGGGAAGTGATGATTTCCCTCTATTCGGCACTGGTGAGGCCACACCTGGAGTATTGCATCCAGTTATGGTCTCCCCACTACAGAAGCGATGTGGACAAATTGGAGAGAGTCCAGCAGAGGGCAACAAAAATTATCAGGGGGCTGGAGCACATGATTTATGAGGTGAGGCTGAGGGAACTGGGCTTGTTTAGTCTGCAGAAGAGAAGAGTGAGGGGGGAGTTGATAGCAGCCTTCAATTACCTGAGGAGGGGTTCCAAAGAGGATGGAGCTCGGCTGTTCTCAGTGGTGGCAGATGACAGAACAAGGAAAAATGGTCTCAAGTTGCAGTGGGGGAGGTCTAGTTTGGATATTAGGAAACACTATTTCACTGGGAGGGTGGTGAAGCACTGGAATGGGTTCCCTAGGGAGGTGGTGGAATCTTCATCCTTAGAGGTTTTTAAGGCCCAGCTGGCTGGGATGATTTAGGTAGTCTTGGTCCTGCTCTGAGCAGGGGGTTGGACTAGATGACCTCCTGAGGTCTCTTCCAATCGTAATCTATGATTCTATGATTCCCCACTATGAGGAATGGGGCAAATAATGGAGTTTTTGGTTCACTGGCCATACAAGGGGGAAAAAATTATTTCGGGTCCACCCAAAACTGAAATTTTTCAGGAACTGAAAGGTCATTAAAAAGTCTTTTGATTTCAAACATTTTTTTTAATCTTTTACTCACTTTTCAAAATTAAAATGAAGGGACATTTCTAAACAAAAAGTTATTTCAAAGGGAAAAGTCCAAAGGTTTCATTTCAAAGAGATTCAGAATTTGTTTTTCTAATGAAGCAATTTGGTGAAATTTACACAGATCTGTGAAATATTTCAGTGTCACCAGGTCTGTATTTTTTGCCAAAAAAGGTGACATTAAAAAAAAATCACTTAGCTCTATGCCCACAACTCAGCAGAGAGAGTCCGAGTCCTGATCTGCATGCAGAGTGACTTTGCAATAACGAAACGTGCAATTTTTACACTGATTTTAGTTAATAGATTCATAGAATTCAAGGCCAGAAGGGCCCACTCTGATCTTCTAGGCCAATGTCCTGTGTAAGACAGGCCAAGAACTCCCCCAGAATAATTCCTACCAGAACTAGGGGACATCTAGCACATCCTCCAGCGAGGCCTCCAGCCTGGACATGAAGCCATCAGGAGATGGACAATTCACCACTTCCCTTGGCAGTTTGTTTCCCTGGTTAACAGCCTCACTGTGAAACATTGGCACTGATTGTTCCAACTCTTTGTACGGGTGCTCTTGCAACCAGCAACGTTGCCAAATCTCACAATTTTAGTGCGAGTCTCATGGTGTTTTTTCATTTCCTTGAAGACCTAGATTCCAGCCTATTGCGAACACAACAGAATCTCAGCTTTCGTTAAATCAAATAAGGATGTTTCTGACCCTCACCATTACAAAGCTAAGGAACTGCAATTCCTAAAGGTTCAAAAAGCCAGAAGGCAAATACAAGTAACCCCATGTGTATTGTTTTCTCAATCTCATGAGTTTTAAACCACTCTCATGACTGGGGGTCCTGATCCATGAGTTTGGAACCTTTAGGGTCCTCAAGACTGTGGGTATGTCTAAAAAGTAGAGTTAACCTGCAGGCTTATGGGGTTGTTTTCCCTGGGCCTGACTCCACACTAGAACTGTGCAGAACCCGGAATTTCCCTTCCACAAAAAATCTGAGATTTTTGCCGAACAAAGCCGACACATTTAGACTTTTGTTGCAAAACAGAATTTGCTAAAACATTTCATTTCAGGTGGAGCTGCGCCCTTCATTGTAGAAGCAAAGAAAGGTTTCCTCCTGAATTTGATGAAATAAATAAGATTTTTTTTTTAAAAAAAATCAAGGCAAAAAAAAATGGACCATTTCCTAGATGCTAAAGCCACCATGACAATCTACTCTGACATGTGTAACTTCCCTGAGTTAATTCCTGGTTCAGCTAGCGCAGAGCCTTCAGAAAAACATCCACTCTTGAGCTAAAAATTACCCGTCATGGAAAATACTCTGCAGCCCTTGGGAAGTTTCCCCACTGATTAATTACCCTCACTGGTAAAAATTTACACCTTCATTCCAATGGGAATTGGTTTGGTTTCAGTTTCCAGCCATTGGATCTTTCTCTGCTAGATAGAAGAGCCCGTCATCAAATTGTTGTTCCCCACGTGGGGCCTTATACACTGGTTTGGCCTCTACCCAGAGCAGCAAGGCCACAAGGAGAGGCCTGCACGGTTCCTTCCCCGGGCAATGCGGCCAGGGCCGGCTCTAGGCACCAGCAAAACAAGCTGGTGCTTGGGGCGGCACATTTTTAGGGGCGGCATGGCCGTCGCCAGCATGCCACCCCTAAAAATGTGCCCCGGCCGCCCTAGCTCACCTCTGCTGCTGCTGCCGCTCGCGCGCCACGGCGTGTGAAACAGCTGATCGCGCGCCGCTGCTCCCCCTCCCTCCCAGGCTTCAGAGCCTGGGAGGGAGGGAGGGAGGGGGAGAAGCGGCGCCCGCGCCGCGGCCACTCGGAGTCTCCCCCTCCCTCCCAGGCTCTCAAACCTGGGAGGGA
>NW_020665102.1:1164848-1174955 GCF_002925995.2 Terrapene triunguis
AGAGCCTGGGAGGGAGGGGGAGAGTCCGAGTGACCGCGGCGCGGGCGCCGCTTCTCCCCCTCCCTCCCTCCTAGGCTTGAGAGCCTAGGGGGAGGAAGCAGGGCTGGGGATTTGGGGAAGGGGCGGAGTTGAGGCGGGGCCGAGGGTGGGGTAATTAAAAAACGGGGGGGGGGCGGCCAAAATTGTTTTTGCTTTGGGCGGCAAAAATCCTAGAGCCGGCCCTGAATGCGGCCACACCCTGGTACCCTTTAGGCCGCACCCAGCCCTAAGTGAGTTCTAACCAGACCCCACTGGCTACGCTGGAGAGGGTGAGAAAGGGGTTGGAGGACAGTACCGGATGACTTCCTGCCCATAAACCTTTTGGTGAAGATCTCTGCCACCCAGGCCTGCAGCTCGGAGTCCTTCTCGACAGTGTCATTGCTCTGGTAGTACAGCCCAATGATGCCAGAGACAAAACTGTGAGGGTTAAAGGAGAAACCAGTGAGCCAGGTCGTATGCAATGGGGTTACTCTGGAGTCACACCGGGGTGAGCGAGAGGGGAAGCAGCCCTAGTGACTCCAGCGGAGTTACTCCTGATTTACACAAAGGGGCAGTGAGAAAGGAATCAAACCCCAATGAGATAATAAATTACAGAGAATGAAATGTTATGGGAAAGTCACTAGATGACACCACAGGACTAGGAATACATATTGTAAATTTCCTAACAGAGTTTCAGTTGTAAGCCATTTGCCACACACGTTGATTCCACACAGAGATTTTTGTTTCCATGGCAGGATGCTGCTAACAGCACTGATGTGATTTCAGTGATTCCTGGAAGTTAACCCCACTCCAGTCACCTATACTGACCCCCCTGCCCAACCCAGACATCAAAAAGGCTAATGGCATATTGGGCTGCATTAGTAAGAGCATTGTCAGCAGATTGAGGGAAGTGATTATTCCTCTCTATTCGGCACTGCGGAGGCCACATCTGAAGTATTGCGTCCAGTTTTAGTCCCCCCACAACAGAAAGGATGTTGCCATATTGGAGAGAGTCCAGCGGAGGGCAACAAAAATAATTAGGGGGCTGGGGCACATGATTTATGAGGAGAGGCTGAGGGAACTGGGATTATTTAGTCTGCAGAAGAGAAGAATGAGGGGGCATTTGATAGCAGCCTTCAACTACCTGAAGGGGGAGTCCAAAGAGGATGGAGCTCAGCTGTTCTCAGTGGTGGCAGATGACAGTACAAGGAGCAATGTTCTCAAGTTACAGTGGGGGAGGTGTAGGATGGATATTAGGAAAAACTTTTTCACATCCTCTTTGGAACCCCCCTTCAGGTAGTTGAAGGCTGCTATCAAATCCTCCCTCACTCTTCTCTTCTGCAGACTAAATAACCCCAGTTCCCTCAGTCTCTCCGCGTAAGTCATGTGCCCCAACCCCCTAATCATTTTTGTTGCCCTCCACTGGAGTCTCTCCAATTTGTCCACATCCCTTCTGTAGTGGGGGGGACCAAAACTGGAGGCAATACTCCAGGTGTGGCCTCACCAATGCCGAATAGAGGGAAATAATCACTCCTACTAATACAGCCCAATATGCCATTGGCCTTCTTGGCAACAAGGGCACACTGCTGACTCATATCCAGCTTCTCGTCCACCATAATCACCTGGTCCTTTTCTGCAGAACTGCTGCTTAGCCAGTCGGTCCCTAGCCTGTAGCGGTGCGTGGAATTCTTCTGTCCTAAGTGCAGGACTCTGCACTTGTCCTTGTTGAATCTCATCAGATTTCTTTTGGTCCAATTCTCCAATTTGTCTACGTCACTCTGGACCCTATCCCTACCCTCCAGCGTATCTACCTCTCCTCCCAGCTTAGTGTCATCTGTGAACTTGCTGAGGGTGCAATTCATCCCATCATCCAGATCATTAAAAAAAGATGTTGAACAAAACCGGCCCCAGGACCGACCCATGGGGCACTCCGCTCGATACCAGCTGCCAACTAGACATCGAGCCGTTGATCACTACCCATTGAGCCTGACAATCTAGCCAGCTTTCTATCCACCTTATAGTGCATTCATCCAATCCATACTTCTTTAACTTGCTGGCAAAAATACTGCGGGAAACTGGAACAAAAGCTTTGCTAAAGTCAAGTATATCACATCCACTTGTGGATCTTGATCGCAGTCCATAAGTATCTACATGGGGAACAAATATATAAAAATGGGCTCTTCATAGAATCATAGAGTATCAGGGTTGGAAGGGACCTCAGGAGGTCATCTAGTCCAATCCCTTGCTCAAAGCAGGATCAATCGCCAACAATCAGACTATCAGAGAAATGTCTAAGAAGAGAATGGCTGGAAGGTGAAGCTAGACAAACTCAGTCAGGAAATAAGGTGTCATTTTTTAAAGGTGAGAGTAATTAACCATTGGAACAATTTACCAAGGATCGTAGTGGATTCTCCCTCACTGGCAATTTTTAAATCAAGATTGGCTGTTTTTTGTCTGAAACATCTGCCCTAGGAATTATTTTAGGGAGGTTTTCTGCCCTACGTGAGACAGCAGATCAGAGTAGATGATCACAATGGTCCCTTGTGGCCTTAGAATCTATGAATAAAAATGATAGGACCAGAACCTCAGTGGATGTGAATAAGCAAAGGTGTATTGAAGTCTCACAGATTCACATCAGCTGAGGATCTAGCCTGAATCTTCAGGCCCCCTGGATGTGAAGAAAACCTTCAGACTGTGACCTGAATGTAAACTGACGCAGCGACGCTGCCTGAGTTTGCAGAGAGCCTGAGCCATTGCTTTGAGAGGAGGGTGATGAGTTGCTCCCCATATGGGCCATTAACTCTGACACATAAGGACAATTTCCAGCTCCCGATGACTACGTCACTGCGGATGAAAGCACATTACACAGCAAAGAAATGACCCCCATTGTGATGTTCTACTAGGAGCAGCACCTTATTGGAGGGGAATGAGTGGGCGGTGCTTGGTCTGTGGGGGGGGGGGGGGGGGGGGGGGGGACCCCCTATGTTTTGGGCGGGGGGGCTTGGGAGAGCACTCCCTATGTTTTCCCCTAGGGATTCACTGCTTCTCCCCAGCTCCACTGTGGCTTCTCCACCCCCTCCTCTAAGGAATCACTGGGTCCCGCCCCCTGGATTCACCTCTCCACCACTGTCCAGATCCTCATGCCATCATCCCGGTAGTAGTAATTGGGGAGCGAACTGACACCACGAGCTTCCAGGTTGTCCGGCAGACAGAGCACATCATAGCTCACATTCTCCACACTCTTGGCCAGCAGCTTCAGCATCCTGTCTCGACCTGTCGAGGAGGCCTGGAAGAGAGGGAAGAATCTGGAAATCTTGAGAGGACAGATCCCAAACTGGTGTTAATGGGAGTCTCTCCATTGGAGTCAATGGGGCTAGATCCCAGTCAGTGTGAATGAGTGTATCTCCATTGGAGTCAATAGGGCCGGATCCCAGCTGGTGTCAATGGGCGTCTCTCCATTGGAGTCAATGGGGCCAGATCCCCATCGTTTGTTAATCGGCTGTAGTTCCATTGGCTCAGTGTTGATTGACAGCAGCTGGGTTAATAAATTATGCCTGAGCGAGAGCAGATCTTTTAGAAAGAAACCTCCAATCTGGAGCTAACGTTTCCCAATGATAAACCCTCCACCACCCCTTGGGAAGCTGCTTCTAATGGTTCTTCTCCAGCCTGGGACCCAGCTGCCACTCATTTCCAAGCTGAAGAGATCTAACTTCAACTCCCAGCCACTAGATCTTGCTCTGCTGAATTAAGGAGACTTATACTCTTTGACATCTCTGTAGGCAGGTACTTATAGAGTGTGATCAGATCTCCTTTTATTCTTTCCCCATCAGTAATATAGAGCAGCATTTCTCAAACTGAGGGGCCCAACCCAAAAGGGGGATGCAAGAGGATAGTAGGGGGCATCGTGAGAGCTGTGCCCAGCTGTGAAGGCAGCGCCACCATCATCATCAGCACTGAAGTAAGCGTGGCGTGGGGGGGGGGGGGGGGGTCATCACTTTTTGAGGGTGTCATCACAGCCTGAAATATTTTCAAAGGGGGTCCCAGCAAAAAGAAGTTTGAGATCTCCAGTTATAGAGTTTCTTGGTTAAGTGTCTCACTGTGAACCAGGTTGTTCAGACAACTCATCCGCTAAGGTGTAGACACCACAATGGGGCACCCTGTTCCAGTCACAATCTCGCTAGGGCCATGTCCAGAGCAGTCCAAAGACTTTTTTTTCAGCTCACTGACAATTCCAAAAAATTGGGGGGGAAATTGTTCCAGATCCAGCTGAAAACGAAGGTGTTTGAAAGGTTTGGTGAGAAGAAAATTTAAAACTAAAATCTAGATTTGTTCTGGGTCAAATGAAAAGTTTTGTTTGGACAAAACGGAAATGGTTCCCCTCTGCCAAATGCTTTTGTTTCAACACAACACAACCGTTTCATTTGGATCTCGACCTTCTTAAAAACAGGTTTAAACAAAAAGTTGTGGGTTTTTTTAACCAAAAGAATTCAGTGAAATTGACAGTAATTCGCAGAACGTTTCAGTGCCACCAGATCTGCAGTTTTTTTCCACCAAAAAACACAAGCTATGCACAAAAAGACCACCTGGAGCTAACTGCCAGCACCCTATGGCTGTTCTGTGTTAGCCCTTTTATTTACTCACTGCCTCATCCTAGAAAGGCCAATGGGAGCATAATGTATCCACCAGCCATGCTGTAGGAATACCTTGAGCAGTCACGTGATACCACCCGTTCTATAGATGGGGGAACAGAGACACACAGAAGGAAATGGGTGTGACTGAAGTCACATCACAAGTGAGTGGCAGAGCTGCAAAGATACCAAACATCCTGAAATCCAGCAGCCCACTGCTCTACCGTCTAGCCCCTGGGCTTCTCCCAGAGCTCAGGATAGAACCCAGGAGTCCTGACTCCCAGATCGCACTCTGCTCTTACCAGGGGATGGGGGGCAGGAAGTCACCTCTCACCTTGTCGAAGCCCCCTCCCGGCTGGATGAGGTTGGTTCTAGCCAGGATGTTGATGTGCAGGGTGTAGCCGGTGTGGGGGATCAGGAGCTATGGGGAGCAGAGAGACATGGGGCTAAGCAGGGTGCTAACTCTAAGTCCAACCTCCCCACCCCCAGCAACACAGCCCCTGTGGGAAACAGGGCACATCGAGGGGCGACTGGACCCCACGCGGCTGCGTGAAACAGAGACATGCCCACACCCAGCTGGGCACAGGCTCAGCTGGACATAGCTGGGACAGGGCACATCTGGGTGTGTCCGGGGCATGGCCCAGACAGCTTGGCATGGCTGGGTGCAGACGGCATCCGCAGAACCAGCTGGGCATAACTGGGGCATGGATCCAGGCAGAAAGTGGGCATCTCTGGCTGCAGATGGCACCTTCACACCCAGCTGGGGAACAGGCACAGCGGGGCACATCTGGGCAGGGGCTGCAGCTGGGCACACACCTGGGTGCCCCGTACTGTACAGACACTGATGGGCCATGGCACGGACATCTGGGCACATTTTGAAGCGCTATCAGATGCCTCTGGCACCAGCTCAAACAGAGTTGGGCACATCTGGGGCACGGATGCAGCTGGGCACATCTGGGGCACAGCTGGTGCACAGCTATCTGCTGGCCAAAGGCACAGGAAGGACATGAGGGGGTGACTCTCTCTTCCCGCTCAGTCCCTCACCCCCCTCACCTTGTAGACAGGATGGCACATGGGCAGCTGGCGCAGTGTGGCCATGCAATAGACCTCGCAGAGGAAATGTGCCTCCAGCAGGTGGGTGTTGACCTCATGGACACGGAAGTTGGCCAGGTGCACCCAGATCTTGGCCAGGGTCCAGTTCCATTCGGAGTCACTGGGCAGGAAGATGGGGCTGTCGGGGCCCGGGTGCTGGTTGAGCTGTGAGGGCAAGGAAAGGAGATGAGAAGGAAACAGCCTCCTGCATGGCCCACGTGCTGGGAGTTGCCAGCAGGGGGCAGTGCAGGACTGGACAGAGAGCCCTGAAGCTGGAGGTGGAGCTAAGGCTTGTGGGCTGTGACATCCGGAGACACCCAGTGGGTGGGAACCGGAGGGAGGGGTGTGTGCAGCCCCACCCAGGAGGACCCCACCCAGGAGGGCCCCACTGTGACGTTCTGTACCTCATGGAAACACCCTACACCCCCACGTTCATCCTTATAATATGATTTTGTGGTATCTAATGCAAAGTTTGTCATGTTGGATGTCTTCGGAAGACTCATGATGTACTGAGAATTGTTGTTATAATAATGTTATAGTAATTGTTATTACAGTAATGTTATAGGTTGTAATTTCATGTATATAGTTATGAGGCTGAAAATGTGTCCTCATGGCTTAAAGCAAGCCCAGGCAAAAACTCCCCAAGAGCAGAGGTGCAGTTCACACCTCATCAGGGCATGTATGGGACAAACCCAACCCAGCCTCACAGGAGCAAAGAACACTGGCCTAGGCAACAACAAAGGATCTGTTGGACTCTCGAGTAAGTCACCGCCTTCCTTTGGTCAGTTTGGGACTGCGATGAGCTAATGCTCACCTGACTCTGAACGGGGGTGGAGGGAACAAAGCCAAGAGGGAAGAAAGAACATGATGAAAGAGAGAAACTTTTGCCATGCCCTCTCTCTCTTCCACCTCCATCTACAGACACAACACCACGCAACTGAAATGCTGATCAAAGGGGAGAGCCTGGCTGAAGAGCAACCAGCCAGCCTGTGGGGAGAAGCATCTAAGTTTGTAAGGGCATTGAAAGTGTTCAGATCAGCTTAGAATGCGTTTTGCTTTTATTTCATTTGACTAAATATGACTTGTTATGCTTTGACTTATAAACACTTAAAATCTATCTTTGTAGTTAATAACTCTGTTTGTTTAGTCTACCTGAAGCAGTGCGTTTGGTTTGAAGCGTGTCAGAGACTCCCCTTGGGATAACAAGCCTGGTACATATCAATTTCTTTGTTAAATTGACGAACTCATATAAGCTTGCAGCATCCAGCGGGCATAACTCTACACTGCAAGATAGATGTTCCTAGGGTTGTGTCTGGGAATGGAAATATTGGCTAGTGTCATTCGGTTATACAATCCAAGGAGCAGCTTACATGCCAGAGGCTGTGCGTGAACAGCCCAGGAGTGGGGGTTCTCACAGCAGAGCAGGGTAAGGCTAGCTCCCAGAGTCGAGGATTGGAGTGACCTAGCACATCACCGGTCCAGATAACACCAGAGGAGAACGTCACACCCACCCAGGAGGGCCCCACTCCTGAATGAATACTTGGAGCTGGAAAGAGGAAATCAGAGCCCTCCAATTTGACTTCCACTCCATCTGCCCATCCATCCCTCCTGTCAAGTCCCTCAGTCCATCGATCCATAGGTGTGGACTTTGTGGGTACTCTGGGGCTCAAGCACCCAAAGAAAAAAATAGGGGGTGCTCAGCACCCTCCAGCCACAGCTGGTTGGTGGGGCAGCAGATCAGCTGGTTGGTGGCTGGTGGGAGGCACTTGGGGAGAGCAGAGAGCAACGAGTGGTGGGCAGGCAGGAAACCTTGGGGGAGGGGGTGGAGCAGGGCTGGAAAGAGGTGGAGCAAGGGCGGGGCCTCATGAGAAGAGGTGGAGTGAGGGCGGGGCCTTAGGACAGAATAGGGGTGGAGCAGCCACAGGGAAAAATAAAATTCAGTGACTTTGCATCCATCTGTCCCTGCCATCCCTCCCTCCTACCCATCCTCCTGTCCCTCTGGTCTCCTCAGCCCATTCACCCTCCTGTCCATCCTCCCGTCCCTCTGGTCTTCTTGGGCCATTCACCCTCCCATCCGTCCTCCAGTCCTGCTGGTCTCCCCGGCCCATCCACCCTCCCTTCCATCCTCCCATCCCTCTGGTCTCCCCTGCCCATCCACCCTCCCGTCCGTCCTCCTGTCCCTCTGGTCTCCTTGGCCCATCCACCCTCCCGTCCCTCTGTTCTCCTCAGCCCATCCACCTTCCTGTCCATTCTCCTGTCGCTCTGTTCTGCTTGGTCCATCCACCGTCCCATCTGTCCTCCTGTCCCCGTGGTCTCCTCAGCCCATCCATCCTGCTGTCTGACTGTCTGGCCTTCCTGCCCAGTTGTAAAACAGTTTTTTTTTAAAGGGTGAAAAGTGGATTTTCTCCTTTCCCAGCCCCACTTTCACACGCTTTCTTTTCTTTTCTTTTCCTTTTCTTTTTTTTTAATCTTTCAGTGGTGAAAAATGCAGAAGAAGGGAAAAGAGGAAAAAGAAGAATAAAGAGGAAAGGAAATTGGGGGAGCAACCCCCCCAATCCAACATTTTTCACTTTCTGAACCCCCCACCAACTCAACCTTTTGAGTCCAATCGACTTCCTGTTTGGATCCAGTAACAAAAACGTTCTGTCGAAATTACCCTGCATGGGAGGATCCATGTCAGGGGGTTTCTGATGGGAAACTGTTTCACCGTCCAAATTTTGACATACCCTAGTGGACAGGCTGTTGCAGAACTGCTCACTAGGAAGGCCCCACTGGTCTGGATCAGGGGCAATTCCTCTGTTCTGGATTACCAGCGCCAAAGGGCTCCCTGGGCTGTTGTGAGCACCAGGCACAGGCCGGGCACACTCATTACCTGGATGGCCAAGGGGATGACCTGCCCACCAGGTGTCAGGTACAGCAGGCAGAGTGGTGCAGCCAGGTACTACTGTTCCCCGTTCAGCTGTGTGGTGGGAATCCTCTCCAGGATCTTGTAATCCATCAGGAAGATGTTCCCTTTCTGCAAGGTGGAGAGAGGGGTTCATCTCTCACATGAAGCAGGCTGCTGGGTTTTCTTCCAGGGAAAGGGACCCACAGAACTCAGCCCTGCAGATGGCTTTCAGGAGGCTGGCAGGATTGTCTTACCTTGAGCTCTTCCCGCAGGTTGGTGCCCTCCCCCAGGGAGCCGGCCACCATCTCCTCCATCACGGGGAAGTTCTCTGGGAGCACTGTGCACTTCCAGATCACCACCGGGTTGATCCCATTCAGGAACTGGTACCTGAAGAAAGAATCTTCCTGCCAGTGCTCGGAGATGTATTCTGGGGACACATATAACAACGTGTGAGTCAATGGGGTCAGACTCCAAGCTGGTGTCAATGGGAGTCTCTCCATTGGAGTCAAGGGGGCCAGACCCCCAGCCAGTGTCAAAGGACATCTCTCCATTGGAGTCAAGGGGGCCAGACCTCCAGCCAGTGTCAATAGGCATCTCTCCATTGGAGTCAATGGGGACAGACCCCCAGCTGGTGTCAATGGGCATCTCCCATTGTAGTCAATAGGGCCAGTTCCATGGCTGGTGCCAATGGGTGTCTCGCAATTGGAGTCAATGGGGTCAGACCCCAGCTGGTGTCAAAGGGCATCTCTTCATTGGAGTTAATAGATGGGGGAGCATGAGCCCCATCTAGCTATGGGAGATGTGGTGGGATCCCTGACTAGCTGCTGGGGGGCAGATCCTGATTCAAGCCAGAGCTGCCCTCCAGTCTCTCATGCGGATGGAACTGGGCAGGCTGCAGAGGGCTCACACAGCCCTTTTGTCCTTCACCCTCCAGCCCCAGGGCTCAGGTCAGCCCAGGTGGAACAATGAGTCTCAGCACTTAGACCTGCCCAGCGGGTGTGGTGGGGCCTGCAGGGCCATCTCACCCCATGTCTGTGGGTACAGGGTCAGATTGTGTCGGGAGCCCGGGGCAGGACATGCCCATGCACCATGGGACAGGGTGGGGTATGTACCTGAAGTGGGGTTCTTGTTACAACAATATATCTTCCAGATGTCTTCCAGCTTCTCCCAGAAGCCCGTGCATAAGAAGAAATCCTTCATCTTCAGCTCCAGCTCCCTGGGGACCAGAGAGACCCTTGGAGGAGAGACCGATGGACCCGGCCAGTCAAGAGAAAGGGGGCGTGGCCAGATACCCAGTTGAAGGGAGGGCATTGCCAGGGCCCCATAACCACAGCACAGTGTGTGCCAGCCATGGCCCCGATCAACCCCCTGTGGGCAGTGGGGGGTAGGGAATAGCCACAGTGCAAAGCTATCTGAGCATGCCCCCAGTCTAGATTAGATAGATAGATAGATAGATAGATAGATAGATAGATAGATAGATAG
>NW_020665102.1:1174965-1177627 GCF_002925995.2 Terrapene triunguis
TAGATAGATAGATAGATAGATAGATAGATAGATAGATAGATAGATAGATTTTCAGTTGGTTGGTCACTTGGAAGCCATGATTTCTACTCCTACCACTGTGCAGCTAGGTGACGTGAGGTGAGTCTCTTCCTTCCTCTGTGACTTAGTTTCCCTTCCCAAACTCTGTTTAGACCAGGAGGACTTTGGGGCATGCACTCTCTCTCACTGTGGATCGCCAGTGCCTGACATAACATAGAGAACGAGTGGAATAGCTGGGGATGTGTGACGGTATCTGATTAAAATATGATGATATAGATGATTGTTGCAATCACTGTTATACATTTGCATGAAATCTTGTACAAAGGTTGTCGAGTGAGGTGTCTATGGAAAGGTTATGTTTTGCTGGTTATGGTTATGCTATCTGGATGCATGTATCATTTTTGTATGTGAAGTTATAAATATTGGCTCTATATCTGGATTTCAAATTTTTGCTCCTGGGGTAACGCCCACAAGGTAATGCCCAGCACATCTTAGAGGGACTATTCAAATTAAGTGGCTCATCAAGAAACACTTGGTTGACAGTGGCCTATGGGAGATGCCCATCTACACTGAGTGGACTGTCCTGTAAAGTTCCTGTCTTTAGTGTAGGTAATGGCTTCCTGCAATGACTGAGAGAAATTGTGCATGAACATGTTACTTGCCCATGTGACTTCAAATTCCATCTTGTTGCTGTAATTTTACACAGTAAGAACAATGGGATGCCCTCCACATGGCAGAAGCTATAAAATGCCCTGGAAACAATCGATATCAATGGGTATCTCCCATTGTAGTCAATGGTGCCAGTTCCCCAGCTGGTGTCAATGGGTGTCTCTCCATTGCAGTCAATGGGGCCAGACAAGTGCAGAGTCCTGCACTTAGGACGGAAGAATCGCATGCACCACTACAGACTAGGGACCGAATAGCTAGGCAGCAGTTCTGCAGAAAAGGACCTAGGGGTTACAGTGGACGAGAAGCTGGATATGAGTCAACAGTGTGTCCTTGTAGCCAAGAAGGCTAACGGCAGTTTGGGCTGTATAAGTAGGGGCTTTGCCAGCAGATCGAGGGATGTGAACTTTCCCCTCTATTCGACATTTGTGAGGCTTCATCTGGAGTACTGTGTCCAATTTTGGGCCCCACACTACAAGAAGGATATGGAAAAATTGGAAAGAGTCCAGCGGAGGGCAACAAAAATGATTAGGGGGCTGGAGCACATGACTCATGAGGACAGGCTGAGGGAACTGGGATTGTTTAGTCTGCAGAAGAGAAGAATGAAGGGGGATTTGATAACTGCTTTCAACTACCTGAAGGAGGGTTCCAAAGAGGATGGAGCTCAGCTGTTCTCAGTGGTGGCAGATGACAGAACAAGGAGTAATGGTCTCAAGTTGCAGCGGGGGAAGTTTAAGTTGGATATTAGGAAAAACTTTTTCATTAGGAGGGTGGTGGCACACTGGAATGGGTTCCCTAGGGAGTTGGTGGAAGCTCCATCCTTAGAGGTTTTTAAGGCCTGGCTTGACAAAGCCCTGGCTGGGATGATTTAGTTGGGGTTGGTCCTGCTTTGAGCAGGGGGTTGGACTAGATGACCTCCTGAGGTCTCTTCCAACCCTAATTTTCTATGATTCTATGATCTTTGTTGCCCTTTTGTGTACCTTTTCCAATTCAAATATATCTTTTTTGAGATGGCGCAACCAGACCTGCATGTAGTATTCAAGGTGTGGGCATACCATGGATTTATATAGAGGCAATATGATATTTTCTTATTATCTATCCCTTTCCTAATGGTTCCTAACGTTCTTTTCACTTTTTTGATTGCCGCTGCACATTGAGTGGATCTTTTCAGAGACCTATGCACAATGACTCCATGATCTGTTTCTTGAGTGGTAACAGCTAAGTTAGCCCCCATCATTTTGAATGTATAGTTGGTATTATGTTTTCCAACATGCATTACTTTGCATTTATCAACATTGAAATTCATCTGCCATTTCGTCACCCACTCACCTAGTTTTAGGGAGGTGGTCGAATCTCCTTCCTTAGAGGTTTTTTAGGTCAGGCTTGACAAAGCCCAGGCCGGGATGATTTAGTTGGGAATTGGTCCTGCTTTGAGCAGGGGGTTGAACTAGCTGACCTCCTCAGGTCCCTTCCAACCCTGATATTCTATGATTCTATGATTCTATGGTGTCAATGGGCATCTCTCCACTGGAGTCAATAGATGGGGGAGTATGGGCCCCACCTAGCTATGGGAGATGTGGTGGGATCCCCAACTAGCTGCTGGGGGGCAGATACTGATTCAAGCCAGTCTCTCATGCGGACGGAACCGGGGAGGCTGCAGAGGGTTCACAAAGCCCATCTGTCCTTCACCCTCGAGCCCCAGTGCTGAGGTCAGCCCAGGTGGAACAATGAGTCTTTGATCCTGCTTCTTACCTCTGGAGGAACTTTGCTACAGACTGAAGCCCTGAACAAAGGACTGAATTATCTAGTCCCAGCTGTGGATGTACTCCAGAGATGTGATTTGAACATGAAGTTTATTCCATCACTGCTACAAACCTGAACCAAGAACTTTGCCATTACTTGATGTAATTGATTAATTTAGCCAATTTTAACTTTCTTTCTTTCTTTCTTTCTTTCTTTCTTTCTTTCTTTCTTTCTT
>NW_020665102.1:1177637-1185536 GCF_002925995.2 Terrapene triunguis
CTTTCTTTCTTTCTTTCTTTCTTTCTTTCTTTCTTTCTTTCTTTCTTTTTATGACTAAATCTTTATATTTTAGGTAATACAGGATTGGCATCAGCATGATTTTCGGGGAACATCTAAGTGATATATTGACCTGGATGTGTGGCTGGTCCTTTGGGATCAGAAGAAACTATATTTGATGAGACTGGTTGTAAAGAACCACTCATCTCTGAACCCAGTGGTTTGGGTGGTGATATAAGAACTGGAATGCCTGAGGAAACTGCCTTTATGTTTTCTTGTTAGGCAGTGTGGTGAAACAGGAGTTTACTTTTGTGGCTGGTTTGGTCAGCCAGGTTTGGGTTGTGTTTGCCCTATTTCTCAACAGTTCGTCCTGAATTTGGCATGATGAGTTGTGACCAACGAAGGCCCAGTTACAGGATGTCAGATACAGAGGCAGGCACGAGCCCTGCCCTGGGAGCAGAGTCTGAGATAGAAGATGGCCCCCTTTGGCGTGACCCTCAGATCATCCCATCCCTGCTGGGATACCTGGGGAGGAGATTGATCCCCTTTGACCCCTCCCCAAATCTCCACTGCCCTGGGCTGCTGTCCTCGGGGCCGGCCCCATGGTGAGCGTCCCCCCCACACTCATGTTTTAATGGTGTGCAGCATGAAGATGGTGGTCTTGCTCAGGCTGTACTTGTCGTTGGAGTCCAGCTCGTCCACGCTCGCCACATCCAGGCACCTCGGCCACCCGGGGCAGGGCCGGCTCTAACTTTTTGCCTCCCCAGGCAAAAAAGAAGAGCGCCGCCTTGCCCGAAATCCCCGCCCTCCCCCAGTGCCACGCTGCCCGAAGCCTGAGGGAGGAGCTGTGAGAGGGAGGAGCTGCCCTGGGTGTGACTGATGCAGCGGCAATTGCCTGAGTTTGCAGAGAGCCTGAGCCCAGTGCTCCAAGAACTGCCTCTATTCCCTTCACATGCCCTAAGAGGCTAGTTTAAATAGTGTTGCAAACCCAAGGTTTTCATAGATCACGCGCCCAGGCCCCCCCCCCACCAAATCACGAGATTGAATTCCAAATCCTGAAATTTCAGTAAATAACCCTTTGGGGTCTTACTTACTCTATGGCCTCAGGCCCTGTAGGTGGGGTCACAGTTCTGAGCTGCTCTCCCCACACATAATGTCCGGAGAGTGACTCAGCTCTTTAAACAGAAGGTGAGTTTTTCCCCGGCATAACCCCATGACTCCAGGAGCTGGGGCTTGCGCAGAAGCCCTGAGCTGCTGATGCAGCAGGGTTAACTCTTTCATTGTCTCCCCAGAGCAGTCGGGGGTGGTAAGGCCTATCTGAGGGGGCAGAAGTATGGTTTTAGATGAGTCTCACCCAGCATAAACTCTTGACCCACTTTCTGCCAGTGACTGGAGCCTGCCACCCCTCCCAGGTGGAGACCAAATGAAAAGACCCTGCCCTTCCAGTATTCACTGATAAGAGCTGCTGTGGCAGCTGAGAAGAGGGACTGGATGCAGCACAGCCTGGCTTATCCTGACATTTGGGAGGGGAGGGAGTAGGATTGAATCAGGGTCCCCATGAGCCTCCGGGATCTCTCCCCGGCTGTGGAGGGAAGTGGGGTCTAGTGGTTAGAGCAGTGGAGTTGAGCGCTCCAAGGGGGAGGCAGGGCAAGGGAATGAAAGCAGAACTGGTGCTAATTATCATCCTCCCCTGGAGAGCGCTTATGGCTTTACCAGCCTGACCCCCCCCCATCCCCCATCCCTGCCTAGGTGCATCCCGCCCCCCTTCACCAGCCGCCCCCGCCCGACTCACCGATAGGCTTCCTGCCACGCCTTCAGCTCCTCTTGCCGGTGCTGCAGCAGCAGCGGGTGCTGGGCATCCTCAGCAGCGGTTTTGGCTGGAGGGAGAAGGGGGAGTTTGAAAGCCAATGGGACACCCAAGCATTAGCCACGTCACGGGCCCATCCTGCCGTGTTTGTGTGTGTGGGGAGGATGGCTGGTCCCAAACAGAGTGAGAAACAGCGCCTCCTGCTGCTCCACCAGGGAATCAGGGAGGACGCATGCTTTCTCTAACGGCGGTGTACCAGGCTGCCTCCCCTAAAAAGGTTCTCTTCTGTGACGTTATTGACATGAACTGGGACCGTATAGATCATTGTTGCAACCAAGGTCCTGTAGTGGCAGCAAATCTTGTATAAAGGGGGTCAAATAAGGTGTCTAAGGGTATGTCTACACTACAAAATTAGGTTGAATTTATAGAAGCCGGTTTTATAGAAATCTTTTTTATACAGTCGATTGTGTGTGTCCCCACATAAAATGCTCTAAGTCCATTAAGTCGGCGGACCGCATCCACAGTACTGAGGCTAGCATCGACTTCCGGAGCGTTGCACTGTGGGTAGCTATCCCACAGTTCCCGCAGTCTCCGCCGCCCATTGGAATTCTGGGTTGAGATCCCAGTGCCTGATGAGGCAAAAACAGTGTCACGGGGGGTTCTGGGTACATGTCGTCAGGCCCCACCTCCTCCGTGAGAGCAACGGCAGACAATCATTTCGCACCTTTTTTCCTGGGTTACCTGTGCAGACGACATACCATGGCAAGCATGGAGCCCGCACAGCTCAGCTCAGCTCACCGTCACCATATGTCATCTGGGTGCCGGCAGACGTGGGACTGCATTGCTATACAGCAGCAGCTCCTTGCCTTTTGGCAGCAGATGTTGTATTATGACTGGTATCCATCATCGTTGTACTCCTCAGTGAGTTCAGTCAGAGGCGCCTGGGCAGACATGTTTTGTCTCCTGGAGACTCAGTCCTGCCGGCAGTCCTATTGAACCGTCTTGACGATGATGGCTAGCAGTTGTAGTACAGTATCTTCTGCCAAGCACCCAGAAGATGCCGATGGCTATCAGTCATGCTGCACCGTCTGCTGCCAGCCTAAGACGTAAAAGATAGATGGACCGGATTTGTTCTGTATTCATTTGCTTCCCCCTCCCTCCATGAAATCAACGGCCTGCTAAACCCAGGGTTTTGAGTTCAATCTTTGGGGGGGGGGCCATTCTGCGTGACAGTTGTTTGTGTTTCTCCCTGATGCACAGCCACCTTTGTTGATTTTAATTCCCTGTAAGCCATGTCATCACTCGCCCCTCCCTCCCTCCGTCAGACAATAGTTTCGCGGCTTTTTTCAGCCCAGACGCCATAGCACTGGGATCATGGAGCCTGCTCAGATCACCGCGGCAATTATGAGCACTATGAACACCACGCACATTGTCCTGGAGTATATGCAGAGCCAGAACATGCCAAAGCAAAACCAGGCGAGGAGGCGATTGCATGGATTGCAGCGCGGCGACGAGAGTGATGAGGAAATTGACATGGACATAGACCTCTCACAAAGGCCCCAGCAATGTGCAAATCATGGTGTTACTGGGGCAGGTTCATGGCGTGGAACGCCGATTCTGGGCCCGGGAAACAAGCACAGACTGGTGGGACCGCATCGTGTTGCAGGTGTGGGACGATTCCCAATGGCTGCGAAACTTTCGCATGCGTAAGGGCACTTTCATGGAACTTTGTGACTTGCTTTCCCCTGCCCTGAAGCGCCAGAATACCAGGATGAGAGCAGTCCTCACAGTTGAGAAGCGAGTGGCGATAGCCCTGTGGAAGCTTGCAACGCCAGACAGCTACCGGTCAGTCGGGAATCAATTTGGAGTGGGCAAATCTACTGTGGGGGCTGCTGTGATCCAAGTAGCCAACGCAATCAAAGACCTGCTGATATAAAGGGTAGTGACTCTGGGAAACGTGCAGGTCATAGTGGATGGCTTTGCTGCAATGGGATTCCCTAACTATGGTGCGGCGATAGACGGAACCCATATCCCTATCTTGTCACCGGAGCACCAAGCCACCGAGTATATAAACCAAAAAGGGTACTTTTCAATGCTGCTGCAAGCCCTGGTGGATCACAAGGGAGATTTCACTAACATCAATGTGGGATGGCTGGGAAAGGTACATGATGCTCCCGTCTTCAGGAACTCTGGTCTGTTTCAAAAGCTGGAGGAAGGGACTTTCTTCCCGGACCAGAAAATAACCATTGGGGATGTTGAAATGCCTATCGTTATCCTTGGGAACCCAGCCTACCCCTTAATGCCATGGCTCATGAAGCCATACACAGGCAACCTAGACTGTAGTCAGGACCTGTTCAACTATAGGCTGAGCAAGTGCCGAATGGTGGTGGAATATGCAATTGGACGTTTAAAAGCACACTGGAGCAGTTTATTGACTCGGATAGACCTCAGCAAAACCAATATCCCCATTGTTATTGCTGCTTGCTGTGGGCTCCACAATATCTGTGAGAGTAAGGGGGAGACATTTATGGCGGGGTGGGAGGTTGAGGCAAATCGCCTGGCAACTGATTACGCGCAGCCAGACACCAGGGTGGTTAGAAGAGTACAGCAGGGTGCAGTGCGCATCAGAGAAGCTTTGAAAACCAGTTTTGTGACTGGCCAGGCTACGGTGTGAAACTTCTGTTTGTTTCTCCTTGATGAACCGCCCCCCCCGTTCACTCTACTTCCCTGTAAGCTAACCACCCTAGCCTCCCCCCTTCGAGCACCGCTTGCAGAGGCAATAAAGTCATTGTTACTTCACGTTCATGCATTCTTTATTAATTCATCACACAACTAGGGGGATAATTGCCAAGGTAGCCTGGGAGGGGTGGGGGAGGAGTGAAGGACAAGGACACACTGCAGTTTAAAACTTTAAAACTTTAACTCTTATTGAAGGCCAGCCTTCTGATGCTTGGACAAACTTCTGGGGTGGAGTGGCTGGGTGGCCAGAGGCTCCCCCACCACGTTCTTGGGCGTCTGGGTGAGGAGGCTATGGAACTTGGGGAGGAGGGCTGTTGGTTACACAGGGGCTGTAGCGGCAATCTCTGCTCCTGCTGCCTTTCCTGCAGCTCAACCGTACGCTGGAGCATATCAGTTTGATGCTCCAGCAACCGGAGCATCGAATCTTGCCTTCTGTCAGCAATCTGACGCCTTTTCAGCCCGCCACTTGCTCTCTTCATCCCGCAATTCAGCCCGCCACCTCTCCTCTCGTTCATATTGTGCTTTTCTGCACTCTGACAATTGACTGCCTCCACACATTCTGCTGTGCTCTGTCAGCGTGGGAGGACATCTGGAGCTCCGAGAACATATCATCCCGAGTCCGCCGTTTTCTCCTTCTAATCTTCACTAGCCTCTGCGAAGGAGAAACATTTGCAGCTGGTGGAGGAGAAGGGAGAGGTGGTTAAAAAGACACATTTTAAAGAACAATGGGTACACTCTTTCACCTTAAATTTTGCTGTTCACATTACATAGCACATGTGCTTTCGTTACAAGGCCGCATTTTTCCTCTTATATTGAGGGCCTGCCGGTTTGGTGTGAGAGATCACTCACACAGTGCCAGGCAACAGAATTCGGCTTGCAGGCAGCCATGGTAAGCCACAGTCTTTTGGCTTTTTTAACCTTCATAACATGTGGGAATGGTTTCAAACAGCAGCGCCCTCATTTCCCATACCAAGCACCTGTTGGGTTGGCCATTTAAAATGAGTTTGCAATGTAAAAGGAGGGGCTGCAGTTTCCGGGTTAACATGCAGCACAAACCCAACTAACCCCCTCCCCCTCACCCAATTCTCTGGGATGATCACTTCACCCCTCCCCCCACCGCGTGGCTAACAGCGGGAAACATTTCTGTTCAGCCGAGCAGGAACGGGCACCTCTGAATGTCCCCTTAATAAAATCACCCCATTTCAACCAGGTGACCATGAATGATATCATTCTCCTGAGGATAACAAAGAGAGATAAGGAATGGATGTTGTCTGCATGCCAGCAAACACCGGGACCATAAGCTGCCATGCTTTGTTATGAAATGATTCCAGACTACGTGCTACTGGCCTGGCGTGGTAAAGTGTCCTACCATGGCGGACGGGATAAGGCAGCCCTCCCCAGAAACCTTTTGCAAAGGCTTTGGGAGTACATAAAGGAGAGCTTTCTGGAGATGTCCCTGGAGGATTTCCGCTCCATCCCCATACACGTTAACAGACTTTTCCAGTAGCTGTACTGGCCGCAATTGCCAGGGCAAATTAATCATTAATCATTAAACACACTTGCTTTTAAATCATGTGTAATATTTACAAAGGTACACTCACCAGAGATCCCTTGTGCACCCTCAGGGTCTGGGAGCACGCCTTGGGTGAGTTCGGGGGTTACTGGTTCCAGGTCCAGGGTGATAAACATATCCTGGCTGTTGGGGAAACCGGTTTCTCCACTTCCTTGCTGTGAGCTATCTTCATTGTCTTCATCATCATCTTCCTCAGACTCCGAACCCACTTCACTGTTGCGTGCTTCTCCATTGATGGAGTCAAAGCACACGGTTGGGGTAGTGGTGGCTGCACCCCCTAGCATGGCATGCAGCTCCATGTAGAAGCGGCATGTCTGCGGCTCTGCCCCGGACCTTTGGTTTGCCTCTCTGGCTTTGTGGTAGGCTTGCCTTAGCTCCTTAATTTTCATGCGCCACTGCTGTGCCCCCCTGTTATGGCCTCCGTCCTTCATGGCCTTTGAGACTTTTTCTAATATTTTGCCATTTCGTTTACTGCTACCGAGTTCAGCTAGCACTGATTCGTCTCCCCATATGGCGAGCAGATCCTGTACCTCCTGTTCGGTCCATGCTGGAGCTCTTTTGTGATCCTGGGACTCCATGGTTACCTGTGCTGATGAGCTCTGTGTGGTCACCTGTGCTCTCCACGCTGGGCAAACAGGAAATGAAATTCAAAAGTTCGCGGGGCTTTTCCTGTCTACCTGGTCAGTGCATCTGAGGTGAGAGTGCTGTCCAGAGCGGTCACAATGAAGCACTCTGGGATAGCTCCCGGAGGCCAATACCATCAAATTCCGTCCACACTACCCCAAATCCGACCTGGAAAGGCCGATTTCAGTTCTAATCCCCTCATCGGAGGTGGAGTAAAGAAACCGGTTTAAAGGGCCCTTTAAGTCGAAAAAAAGGGCTTCGTCGTGTGGACGTGTCCAGGCGTAATTCGATTTAACGCTGCTAAATTCGACCTAAAGTCATAGTGTAGACCAGGTCAGCTTACTTAAAGGGGCAATGTGCATTTCTCTCTCTCTCCCACACACAAGGTGTGTGTCTGTCTCTGTCTGCTATGCTATCTCCCCTCCATTCCTGCTGCCATGTAGAGTGAGAGGCTACATTAACAACAATGTGTTAACCCTTGAGGGCTCAGCCAAGTGCTAGTTCATCATTTAGCACAGGGGTTCTCAAACTGGGGGTTGGGGCCCCTCAGGGGGTCATGAGGTTATTACATGGGGGGTCGCGAGCTGTCAGCCTCCACCCTAAACCCTGCTTTGCCTCCAGCATTTATAATGGTGTTAAATATATAAAAAAGAATGTTTAATTTATATGGCGGGGGGTCGCACTCAGAGGCTTGCTATGTGAAAGGGGTCACCAGTACAAAAGTTTGAGAACCACTGATTTAGCAGCAAGGCATTCCCTGGGAAATATCCCACCCTCTTCCACTCTCTAACTTCACCATCTCAACCAAGCTTCACAATCATCATAGCTGTGAACAGTATTAAATTGTTTGTATACTGTGTGTATATCTATATAATATATAGTTTTTTGTCTGGTGAAAAAAATTTCCCTGGAACCTAACCCACCCATTTACATTAATTCTTATGGGGAAATTGGATTCGCTTAACATCATTTCGCTTAAAGTCACATTTTTCAGGATCATAACTACAATGTTAAGTGAGGAGTTACTGTATTAGGAAAAAGAACAGGAGTACTTGTGGCACCTTAGAGACTAACAAATTTATTAGAGCATAAGCTTTCGTGGGCTACAGCCCATAGAGTGAAACATATTGAGGAGATATATATACACACATACAGAGAG
>NW_020665102.1:1215536-1215723 GCF_002925995.2 Terrapene triunguis
ATGATAAAGCAAAAGAGAAAAGTAAACAACGTTGTTTGACTACTTATTCCTATCACTACTTATTCCTTATACACACACACACATATATATAGATAGATATATAGATAGATAGATAGATTTATTCACACAATCATTCATTCAAGTTCTGTATAGGTGTTATAGTTACCAGCCTAGAAGTTGCTCATGC
>NW_020665102.1:1215733-1224966 GCF_002925995.2 Terrapene triunguis
TGTCACTTGGGGGAATCACTGTTAGTACCTTCTTTAATATCCCTACATAATCCCCCTTTTGACACTACGATATTTATATAATCGTTAGTGTCACTTTTTTAACCTCTTTAAGAGAAGGTACTGTGAGGCAACCTGTGTTTGTGATTTGTAACATGTTCCCATTGGCATGTATAATATGAATAGTCTGATTTTTTACTTGTTCATTTGTTTGTTTTAAAAATTTGGTCACTTCTTTGCTTTTAATGAGGCTATCAGTAAGATCTTGCCATTTAATTCCAAGGTCAATTGAGAAGTTGGCCAGCTTAGCTGTTAGTGTTAGCTGGGACCTTTTTGGCCGCGGTAAATAATAAGTGTGATTTCTAGTAAAAACAGTACTAACATTGCATTTACATTTATCTACTGGGGGGTTGCTAACACTTTCATTTTTTCAAAATACTTCCTTCCACGAGTGGATACATACACATTGTTCATTGTTTCCACATACATGATTTCAATGAAACATCTTTACTACGAGGCTCTGGGGCAACAGGTAAGGTGAGGCATATCCACTTTTGACGAGTCCATTTGGTACAACCTCTAGTGTCCAATAGTTTTCCTCCCTCCCCAGCCCACTGGCTCGAGGTCCGAGGCAGCCAGAATGATCCCATGTGTAATATGGGGAGTGGGCTAACCTTTCATACCTTTGCCTCCAGAGACTGTTGATGTGTTATTTTTACAATTATTTCCCCAATTAACAAGTCTGATTTCACAGTGCTGGAAACATACTGCATTCAGTTATATTGGTAAGTATCAAACAGAGATCATTTCCTTTGTTTTAACAAATGCATTAAAACCTTAATATTACCCAAAATTACCCAAAACATTTCGTGTTCCAAAGTAGATAGGGCAAGTATCTGCATTTCAGTGCATCCCATAGCTATAGCTGTTTGCATACAGATCACTGCTGCTTCTACAACACTCCGCCCCTTGATCTATGATAATTACAGTACAGTAGTTGTTGTCCTTGTAGGGCACAGGTGATCTGTTGTAAACAAACCAAACAATTATAACCAGGTGAGTATGACTAAAATTATTACAATTGACCTAACACCAGATATAATATAAACAGAAATGCAAACAATTACAATCATAATAATTGGGAATACAATAAAACCATTACCATTACAATAATTGGGTACATTGACTAACAAAATGAGGCCCAAGTTTGATACTGCAATAGCCATTAAACAATAAATGCGAACCCTAACCCTTAAAAACACACAAGAAATAAGATTTGTAGGAGTACCAGTATCAATAACAAAACTTAATAACAAAATGCTTATTAGAGAACCTAACAAAAAATAAACTTGATGCACTGGGGACCAAAGTCTTTTGGACACAAGTGGTGATTGATAAGTTGGATGGACATGGGGGAAGTAGAGAGAGGAAAAGACATTTGCCCTGTCTACTGTAGTATCCCCTCTTTCTCTGGACCCAATGCTAGCACAGGACACCACTAGAGACAGACACAGAACAAGCAACACAGAACACTGAACACAGACTTTGTCATGACACTATAACCATGGTATTTTATAACTCTTCAGCTGGTACCAGCTTTCCTGATGTTCTAGTTCAGATCCTGAAAGATAGAAGCTTGGAAACAAATTAGCACAGTGCGCTCACCATGGCAGAACCTGATTAGTCTCTGCCACAATGTGTTCAGTACTTGGGGCTGCACAAATGCTAATTAAGTTGTGCATTTCTTTGTGAGTTTACATTTTTTTTCCATTTTAAAATTCCTAGCCACTTTGCCATGGCCTGGAGGTCTGAGGCAGAAGCAGGCATTGTTGTTACTGTTGCAATGGCATTTTGGCCCTGGGAGGAGGAATTTACCCAAATATCTTCCTTCCCAATCTCCAGAGGGGTCCCAAAAATCTGCCCCTTCTGGGGTTTTAAATGTTCCTTCTTCTGATGTTACTGTTGCTGTAAGATTTGAGAGTGCTGTTTTAACTCTCTGTACCCAACCTTAAGGACATTTAACTGGATTTGGGTACTAATGGACATACATTTTATTTCTCTGCTTTTGCAGCAGAGGCTTGTAAATCTTGGTGCAGTTTTTCATTTGTACATTTAGCCAATTGAAGGAATACCTTGTTACAGGTTTTCCATAGAAGCCAAACTGCAGCTGCCTCCTTTTGTTTTTACAGAGTTTTTATGTACCCTTGTCAAAGTGACAGTCAGATTACACAGAGCCATCTTAAGGCTCAGTGTTTCTAGCAGTGCTTCTTTTTCTTTTGTGCACCTCACCCCTGCTGTTGCTTCAGAGGGGCACTGTTAATTTCTTATTCTTTTACTACAGTTCTCATCTGCTATTTTGTTACACACACACAAAAAAACAACCAACCAAACAAAAAGAATCCAGAATTTCTCCCTATTCTCCTGATTTTGACTGCCCTGCTTCAGTCACAACTTTGGTTCTTTAAATTTTGTAAAGCACCGAGTTACCCCTTAAGGGTTAAATGTCAAATCCCAAAAGTCAGCCAACACTGATTACCTGTGTCTGGCAAAAAGGTTTGTCAGTTTTGCAACTTTGAATCAAATAGTTAAATGGATTTTTAGTGGCATTATTAAAAACAAAACAAAACTAATTTATCTTAAACCTACAACACAGGAGTTTTACAAACCAGATGTGTTGGTATAGGTTCTTAGAACCTTACATATTTTCACAGACAAATAGATACATACACATTTTCTTTTCCTTAACATCTCTTCTACATTGCTGTTTTTACATAGCTGTACATAGATTATATTCCCTTCATACATTTGGGTCAGTTAAGTTTCAATAGAATCCCCTCATGTTTTTAACAAATTTGACTAAATTGTTCATAGTCAAATGATTTCAAATACCTGGATTATTTACAGACATTCCTTTGGAAAAGGGCCCATTTTTCCTTCAGAATGGCTGCAAAGAACCCAAGAATTCCTTTTCTCTTTAACATGATACTTTTTAACATTTTTACAAAGTTTAACTGCTTAATTTTCTCCAGCCCCTGTAGAGTTAACTTTTCAGGGTTTTTCCTTAAATTACTGTTTATCTCCCAAAATGACACCTTTATTAATTAGATTTTACCATTTTAAGTATTGTTTCAGGGATTTATGCCTGCACTTACTTACTTTTTTCTGCCACTATGCCCTTAGGGCTTCCAACCTGTTTTCCAGTTTCTCTATCTGTTGCTTGCCTGCTTGTCTGGGCCTGATCCTGCTTTTTCCAATGAACCTTTCCTTTCCATGGGCACAAGCTTTGTTCCACTACCAATTTAGCAAGGAGGGTGGGCTTCTTAACCAGCCCTCACCCTTCCTGGTCCCTTTCCTTAAACATTTCGTTCAAAATTGTGAAATGACCACAATATCACTCAAAAAAAACAAAAAAACAAAAAAAAAACAAAAAAATGAACAAAAACCACACTACACTGCCCAAACTCCTATATTTTTCAGAGTTTGGTTTAACAGAACAAGATTTGTATCTTACAATTTTAACCCACTCTGGGCCAGAGGGAGAGACGCTAAGCTTCCCTCTGTATTGCCCGGGCTTCTACCACCGAGGGTTCATACACCAATATAAAAATCCTTCCCAGGATCAGAGCGAGAACACTAAGTTTTCCTCTTTACAGGCTGTTAGGCGGAGGTAGCTGTCATTACAAGCCTCCCACAGCAGCCAGATCCCTGCAGCGTCTCTTTTTGCTGCATTTGGGGGTTTACATATGAGGATATATTGGGCCAATCTATCCTCTAGATCCAAAATAGAGCAAGCATCTGCAAGGGCTTGTTCAGTCCAAGGACTGTGCCCATCTCTCTGAAGGATTTGTGTAAAGGGTGTTATTTCTTTTACAAAAGGTGAGGTTGGAGCTCCTTCAAACTCCATTCCTCCCTCTGAGACTGTTCTCCCTTGTCTTTTCTTAAACATTTTTAACATGTGTATAGTTTCCTTTGTCACCCCTGAACCCTTGCAGTGAGTGACACAGCCTAAATTATCTTATCCTGCTACCCCTGATCTCGTGCAGCGAGCAGCTTTACCTTGCCCTATAGGCTCTTGTTACCCCTGATTTCTCTGTGAACACTTTGGATAAGATTAATTGTAGCTTAAAGTTTCTATGAGCTCTTTTATGAAGCCTCTACCCTCCGGAGGTCAGTAAGCTTTGGTTAACCAAAAATAGAACCGCTCTCTATAGAGCCTGCTGTGTGCACACCAATGTTTACAATAACTGAGGCGTTTTACCAATATTCCCCCTTTCGCAATTCTCCACCAAAATGTTATACCAATAGAATAAAAACCAGCAGGATCTTATTAAGAGGGATAAGACAAAGATGCCACATTTATTGTAAATATAATGATAAAGCAAAAGAGAAAAGTAAACAACGTTGTTTGACTACTTATTCCTATCACTACTTATTCCTTATACACACACACACATATATATAGATAGATATATAGATAGATAGGTAGATTTATTCACACAATCATTCATTCAAGTTCTGTATAGGTGTTATAGTTACCAGCCTAGAAGTTGCTCATGCCAAGTTACTGGCCAGGTAGCTTGGTCATGAGGATGGAGCCGAGTCTGTGTCAGATGCACCTGATGCTCCTGGCAGCAGAACCAGAGAGACTCAAAGTTCTCAGTCTTGAGAGTCCATTCTTATAGGATTTAATTCCTATGTTAGTCTATGGGAGCTGTTTCATCCTGCTGTTGCTGACTTAATCAGCAGATGGCACACATTCCTGTTCAAAGTGGCACATTCCTGGTGGCTCCACACTGTCCAAAGTTTGTGTTTCTCATCCTTCCAGGTGATGAGGTGGATCCCAGTTTACCCTCCGGGGCTTTTCTGGTCATCCACTTGACACATTCTTCGGCCGATGGATACTTCCTTTCTAGGCTGGCACCTCCCTAACCATCCATGTATATCAAGCATTCATCAGCATACATTCCATACCTTAACCATATTTTAATTTACTGTCTCCACCACTTTCAGAGTGTGTGCTAATTCATTTGAGACTCCCGGCCCTTTAATCACAGAGGGTGGGGGGTCTGTCCTAGGAGCTGTTGAATGAAGTGAAAGTCACTTAACAGCTTACAGTGTTTGTTTACATTGTATCAATTACTTCGAGAACAAAGTCAGTTAACTTGTTTGTAAGTTTTACATAGTAGTAAAGTATCTTTCACAGGATAGATATAATCAATGGTTTTTACAGACAGTAGCTTACAAGTTTTAACAGAAGACCCAAGAGATTTTTGTACTTGGTGAAACTGTTGGATTTTAAAGTGTGGGGGACAAATTATGAGGGGGTCACTGTCACTTGGGGGAATCACTGTTAGTACCTTCTTTAATATCCCTACACCTGCACTCTGACTAACTGGAAGATCAGGCATCTCCTCACCACTCACTTCCTCATTGGGGCTGGAAGGCTCACCGTGAACATTTCATAGAATCAGAGAATATCAGGGTTGGAAGGGACCTCAGGAGGTCATCTAGTCCAACCCCCTGCTCAAAGCAGGACCAATTCCCAACTAAATCATCCCAGCCAGGGCTTTGTCAAGCCTGACCTTAAAAACCTCTAAGGAAGGAGATTCCACCACCTCCCTAGGTAACCCATTCCAGTGCTTCACCACCCTCCTAGTGATAAAGTTTTTCCTAATATCCAACTTAAACCTCCCCCACTGCAACTTGAGACCATTACTCCTTGTTCTGTAATCTGGTACCACTGAGAACAGTCTAGATCCATCCTCTGTGGAACCCCCTTTCAGATAGTTGAAAGCAGCTATCAAATCCCACCTCATTCTTCTCTTCTGCAGACTAAACAATCCCAGTTCCCTCAGCCTCTCCTCATAAGTCATGTGCTCCAGACCCCTAATCATTTTTGTTGCCCTCCGCTGGACTCCTTCCAATTTTTCCACATCCTTCTTGTAGTGTGGGGCCCAAAACTGGACACAGTACTCCAGATGAGGCCTCACCAATGTCGAATAGAGGGGAACGATCACGTCCCTCGATCTGCTGGCAATGCCCCTACTTATACAGCCCAAAATGCTGTTAGCCTTCTTGGCCACAAGGGCACACTGTTGACTCATATCCAGCTTCTCATCCACTGTAACTCCTAGGTCCTTTTCTGCAGCACTGCTGCCTAGCCACTCGGTCCCTAGTCTGTAACAGTGAATGGGATTCTTCCATCCTAAGTGCAGAACTCTGCACTTGTCCTTGTTGAACCTCATCAGGTTTCTTTTGGCCCAATCCTCTAATTTGTCTAGGTCCCTCTGTATCCTATCCCTACCCTCCAGCGTATCTACTACTCCTCCCAGTTTAGTGTCATCGGCAAACTTGCTGAGAGTGCAGTCCACGCCATCCTCCAGATCAATAATTATTTGTGTCTATGTATCTCAGGGGAGCACCTTCCTGCTTAGATAGAAAAGCTTCCTTTGCTTTCTTTCTTTTTCTGAAAGCTGCACCAGAGGGGCGTTTTCTTTTTTCACTCAGAACTGTTGTTCTGTGCCAGCTATAGTGGCTTTCAACACTCAATTGAAGGGGACAAATAAGCAGGCTGGTAGCAGGGCCTGAGTGAGGGAAGATCAGCGTCTTAAGGGCCTAACTGGCTCCTACTACTTTAGTTGACTGCCTGTTCTCCTCAAGTGGCTTCAGGTAAGCAGCAGGAAACAGGAAGCTCCCTGAGAAGCTGGTGATAATCAGTCCAGGCTCCTGAGGCTGCTAGAGAGGTTCATAAGATGCTCCCCCTCCTCCTCTCTCTCCCTGGAGCTGCTTTCTGTTATTCCCTCTCAGCTTTTCTCCTGTCTGCCTGTTATGTCTCTTGTGCCCTCCTTCCTCCAGCACAGCACTCCATCATCTCTGTGCATCTAGAGCAGAGAGAATACATATGCACCAGCAGCAGACACAATTTTCTACACTCTGGGTCCTAGTGGCGTCCTCCCGCCCCCCAGTCTGGCACCTGAGGCGGCCGCCTCAGTTCGCCTCATGGTAAGGCCAGCCCTGATGGGGGAGGCAACCTAGTGACAGATGATGTGGAAAAAGCTGAAGTACTCAATGCTTTTTTTGCCTTGGTCTTCACAGACAAGGTCAGCTCCCAGACTGCTGCACTGGGCTACACAGTATGGGGAGGAAGTGATCAGCTCTCAGTGATGAAAGAACAGGTTAAGGACTATTTAGAAAAGCTGGACATGCAACAAGTCCATGGGGCCGGATGCGCTGCATCCAAGGGTGCTGAGGGAGTTGGCTGATGTGATTGCAGAGCCATTGGCCATTATCTTTGAAAACTTGTGGCGATCAGGGGAGGTCCCGGACAACAGGAAAAAGGCAAATGTAATGCCCATCTTTAAAAAAGAGAAGAAGGAGAATCTGGGGAACTACAGACTGGTCAGCCTCACCTCAGTCCCTGGAAAAATCATGGAGCAGGTCCTCAAGGAATCTATTTTGAAGCACTCGGAGGAGAGGAAGCTGATCAACATGGATTCACCAAGGGCAAGTCATGCCTGACCAACCGGATTGCCTTCTGTGGATATGGAGAAAGTGGTGGACGTGATATATCTTGACTTTAGAAAAGCTTTTGATACGGTCTCCCACAGTATTCTAGCCAGCAAGTTAAAAAAGTATGGATTGGATGAATGAACTATAAGGTGGATAGAAAGCTGGCTAGATCGTCGGGTTCAACGGGTAGCGATCAATAGCTCCATGGCTAGATGGCAGCCGGTATCAAGCAGAGTGTCCCAGGGGTCGGTCCCGGGGCCAGTTTTGTTCAACATGTTTATTAGTGATCTGGATGATGGGATGAATTGCACCCTCAGCAAGTTTGCAGATGACACTAAGCTGGGGGAAGAGGTAGATATGCTGGAGGGCAGGGATAGTGTCCAGAGTGACCTAGGCAAATTGAAGGATTGGGCTAAAAGAAATCTGAGGAGGTTCAAAAAGGGCAAGTGAAGAATCCTATGCCCTGCTACAGGCTGGGGACCGACTGGCTAATCGGCAGTTCTGCAGAAAAGGACCTGGGGATTACAGTGGATGAGAAGCTGAATATGAGTCAGCAGTGTGCCCTTGTTGCCAAGATGGTCAATGGCATATTGGGCTGCATTAGTAGGAGTATTGCCAGCAGATCAAGGGAAGTGATTATTTCTCTCTACTCGTCACTGAATTAGAGCCAGGACTCTTGGGTCCCCCTCCCCCAAGCTCTTGGAGAGTATGGGGGATAGTGGTTAGAGCAGTGGGGCTGGGAGCCAGGACTCTTGAGTTCTCTCCCCAGGTGTGGGAGGGAGTTTAGGGGCCAGTGGTTAGAGCCAGGGGTGGGGGGCTGGGAACCCAGACTCCTGCATTCTATCCCCAGCTCTGGGAGGGGAGTGAGGGCTAGTAGTTAGAGCAGGGGGGCTGGTGGCCAGGACTCTTGGGTTCTCTCCCCAACCCTCGGAGGGTAGCGGGGACTAGTGGTTAGAGCAGGGGTTGGGCTGGCAGTCAGGACTCCTGGGCTCTATCTCCAGCTCTGGGAGGGGGTTAGTGGTTAGAGAAGGGGGAGCTGTGAGTCAGGACCCCTGGGTTCTTTCCCCGGCTGTATGGGGACAGTGGGGTTTAGTCATTAAACCAGGCGGAGGCTGGGGGCCAGGACTCCTAGGTTCTCAACCCAGCTCACTGAGGGGAGTGGGGTTTGGTGGTTAGAGCAAGGGACTGGGAGTCCTGAAGGGAGGCCTGGTGGGGGGCTGAGGGTGGCAAGACCAGTTGTCCTGGAGGGGCCATGTGTGGGCTCAGCACCCACAGGCGATGCAGGGAAGGAGAAGGGGGTCCCGGAGCCAGGGGGTAGCCCTGTGCTGGCATTGGCTCCCTGATCCTCCCCACAGTGCATGGGGCAGCACAGACCTGAGACTGGGTTGCGGTAGAACCAGAAAACCTTGGGGATGTCAGCTAACTTCTCCCAGGAGTACGGCTGGTCCAGGAACCCCTTAATCTTGCACTCCAGCAGCCTGCGGGGACAGGTAGCCGGGCTCAGAGACTGGGACCCTCACGCTGTGTGCGTCCTCTGCCTCAATCCAGACACACTCCTCTGTCCCCCTTCACACCCCTGTCTCTATCCATCCCCATACACACCCTCTGCCTGTTCCCCTCACACCCCTCTGATCCCATACACACCCCTCCATCTGTCCCCCATTCAAACCCCTCTGACCTCATACACCCCCTCTGCCTGTGCCCCCTCACACCCCTCTGTCTGTCCC
>NW_020665102.1:1224976-1231619 GCF_002925995.2 Terrapene triunguis
CATACACCCCCTCTGCCTGTGCCCCCTCACACCCCTCTGTCTGTCCCCCTCACACCCCTCTGACCCCATACACACCCCTCCATCTGTCTGGCATTCAAACCCCTCTGACCCCATACACACCCTCTGCCTGTCCCCCCTTCACACTCCTCTGACCCACTTCACACCCTCTGTTTGAACCCCGCCACCCCTATGACCCCATACAGACCCTCTGTCTGTCCCCCCTTCACACACCTCTGCAACCATACACACCCTCTGTCTTCCCCCCCCAAATCCCTCTGACTCCATTCACACCCTCTGTCTGTCCCCCCTTCACACCCCTCTGCCTGGCTGTTCCCATGTGCACCCTCCATCCATCCATAAACACCTGTCTGTCTGGCCCTATGTGACCCCTTTGTCTGTCCCCATACACCTCACTCTCTGTGTCTGACCCCATGTACACCCTCTGTCTGTCTGATCCCATACACACCCCTCTGTCTGTCTCTTCCCTACGCACCCCTCTGTCTCTCCAGCCCCACACGTCCCATCTATCTGTCTCTCTAGCTATGGGTCCAGTCCTTTTGCCAACCTGGCCCCCAGCACTGGACGTGGGGGCCAGTACCCAATCGCCAATGCCATGGACGGGGCAAATCCACTCCCATCTCTGACTCCCTGGTTCCACGTCCCTTAGCCCCAGCACTGCCGGGACCTCACATTGGGTGACCCCTAGTTCTTGGCTTTCTGGGACACTGGCCCCCCTTCTGCAGGGCTGTCGTGTCTCCCCTGCTCCCAGACGCATCAGCCTGCATAAAAAGGCATTTTGTCAGCATGGGCCCAGCCGGCCAGGATGCAGCCAGCGTTGTAGGACTGTCCTTTCTCCGGCGCTGCTTATTTCCCCGCCAGTGTCTGCCTCAACCTCCCTCGGAGCAGCAGCAATTTTATATTGACTACCCCAATCTCTGAGGATAATGCTGAATGCAACTGATCACCACAGAACCTACATGGATAGATGGATGGGGATAGATAAATAGTTAGATAGATAGAGGGAGGGTCTGGGAAAAGATAGATAGCTAGATGGGGTGTATGGGGATAGATAGATAGAGGTGTGGATGGGGTTAGATAGATAGAGGGGGTATATGGGGATAGATATAGAGATAGATATGTAAGCAGAGTCAGGATGAGCTCTACCCTGACATCTGGTAGTAAATTGTACAGTGTTGTGGAAAAGAAGTTCAGGGGCTGATCTTGTTTGCATAGACACACCCACCCGGCCTAGCTTGAGCCCACAGCAGCCCAAATGGTCACTTGGACTGCTGTGGGATCCCCAGTTTCTCTGTTATTGGGGCAGGAAGAATGAAGTGTTGTTACCCTGATTATGTGAATCAAGGGCAGTAGAACTGTACTTGGCATTTTATGATGGAGGGACTCACCATCAACTAAGTAGCACTCACTAGACAAGGGACATGGGTTCCAAAACCCAGTGAATAGACAGACAGACAGACAGACAGGGGACAGGTATCTGTGCCTCATGGCATGGGTCCCTTTTGAGGGCCTGAAATGCCACTTAGAATCATAGAACATCAGGGTTGGAAGGGACCTCAGGAGGTCATCTAGTCCAACCCCGTGTTCAAAGCAGGACCCATTCCCAACTAAATCATCCCAGCCAGGGCTTTGTCAAGCCAGGTCTTCAAAACCTCCAAGGAAGGAGATTCCATCACCTCCCTAGGTAAAGCATTCCAGTGCTTCACCACCCTCCTAGTGAAATAGTGTTTCCTAATATCCAACCTAGACCTCCCCCACTGCAACTTGAGACCATTGCTCCTTGTTCTGTCATCTGCCACCACTGAGAACAGCCGAGCTCCATCCTCTTTGGAACCCCTCCTCAGGTAGTTGAAAGCAGCTATCAAATCCCCCCTCATTCTTCTCTTCTGCAGATTAAATAATCCCAGTTCCCTCAGCCTCTCCTCATAAGTCATGTTCTCCAGCCCCCTAATCATTTTTGTTGCCCTCCGCTGGACTCCTTCCAATTTTTCCACATCCTTCTTGTAGTGTGGGGCCCAAAACTGGACACAGTACTCCAGATGAGGCCTCACCAATGTTGAATAGAGGGGAATGATCACGTCCCTCGATCTACTGGCAATGCCCCTACTTATACAGCCCAAAATGCAGTTAGCCTTCTTGGCAACAAGGGCACACTGTTGACTCATATCCAGCTTCTCATCCACTGTAACCACTAGGTCCTTTTCACAAAGTTTAATTGCTTAATTCCCTCCAGCCTCTGCAGAGTTAACTTTTCACTCTCTTTCCTTAAATCACTTGCATATCTCCCAAAATGACACTTTTATCAACTCAGATTTTACCATTTCAAGTATTGTCCCAGGGATCTGAATTCCCCATGGCTGTACTTACTTACTCCTTTCTTTACTCCTGCCACTCTGCCCTCAGGGCTTCCAACCTGTTTTCCAATTTCTTTATCTGTTGCTTGCCTGCTTGTCTGGGCCCGATCCTGCTTTCCTCGCTGAACCGTCCCTTTCCATGGGCACAGGCTTTGTTCCACTACCAATTTAGCAAGGAAGGAGGGCTCCATAACCCCTCCTGGTGGCTTTCCTTGGACATTTCTTTCAAAATTGTAAAATCACCACAATATCACTTCCAAAAAGACTACACTGCCCAAACTCCTATATGATTCAGAGTTTGGATTAACAGAACAAGATCTGTTTAAAAGGTGAGGTCGGGGCCACCTCCAGTTTAACTTCCCCTTCAGGCACAAGCTTACCCTGCCTTTTCTTGAACATTTTTTAAAAGCTTGTTCAAACTTTCCATCACCCCGACACGGTTCAGTGAGTGACACAGCCTGGATTCTGAAATCGTAGCTGAATAATATTTACCTCTGTCTATACATATCCTTTAAGGCAAGGAGATTGATTTATCACTGTCTATATATATATCCTTCAAGACCTAGAGGGTGGACAAACTCCTATATCCTTCAGAGTTTGTCTGGTTGTCAAGATAGAAGTGCCAAGCTCTCTAGAGCTGGTGGTGTGCACACCAATTTTCACAATAACCAAGACAAATACCAATATTCCCCCTTTCGCAATTCTCCACCAAAATGTTATACCAATAAAATAAAAACCAGCAGGATCTTATTAAAGGGGATAAGGCAAAATGCCACATTTATTGTGAATACAGAAAGAATGAGAGTAAGCAGTCAATTATAGCTGTAACATCTCATTCACTCACACACATACACACACAAGTCCTGCAAAGTTGTTATAGTTCCCAGCCTAGGAGTTGCTCATGCCAAGTCACTGGCCAGGTGGCCTGGACACGAGGGTGAGCAGGGTCTTGTCAGATGCGCAGCCGATGCTCCTGGAGGTTGGTTTGCAGAATCAGACCCAAAGTCCTCAGTCTTCAGTAGAAAGAACAGGAGTACTTGTGGCACCTTAGAGACTAACAAATTTATTAGAGCATAAGCTTTCATGGGCTACAACCCACTTCTTCGGATGCATAAGTCTTCAGTAGGGTGACCAGATGTCCCGATTTTATAGGGACAGTCCCGATATTTGGGGCTTTGTCTTATATAGGTGCCAATTACCCCCCAAGCCCGTGTCGATTTTTCATCCTTGCTATCTGGTCACCGTAGTTTTCAGGGTCTGTTCTTATAGGGATTTATCCTCATACAAGTTTATAGGGTTTGCTTCATCATGCTGTTCTCACATTTGAGGTGATAGTCAATCATGCAGATGGCACAGCAATGACAAAATGACACTATGTTGTTATCTTGTTCTTTGATTCTTTGACACGCCTGTCCTTGGGGCAAGTATGCCCTCAGGGTTATTGGGCTATCTCGTCCATTGCTTTCTTCAGCCAAACGATCTGATTTTAAGGTTGGCACCTCAACCTTTAATCTTTCATTCCTCATTTAATCATACATACATACAATTACATTCACACTCCAACATATATCCTGTCACATCTGCATTTTAATCACCTACCCATCCTTTAACATAACCATTCTAAAATCAGTGGGACATGGCAGATTTCAATAAGTCTATTCATCCCACTTGTTATATCTAAAAGGAAATGAACAAGATAAGCCTGCAAGAGTGGGGGATTCACACATCTTATTCCAGAGTTCAGGAAAACAAAGTTGTACCAGCAAACTCTTTGTCTCTGGACGTTTTTCTACAATTAACACAGACCTTGCAAACTGGCAGGCCTGTTTCAATTAGCACAAACTCAGCAGGTTGAGAGAGCCATCTGAGAGACATTTCTTTCTAATGGTCAGTCCAAATCCTGGGATCTGCTGTGGAGTCACTCTTTCTTACATTTCCCATATCAGAAATATACCAGTTATCAATCTAGTCCAACACCTGGTCTGTCACCACTTTGTTTTATCACCCTGTGAGGGCAGTGGGCGGAGACCTCCTTAAGTATTCATTGGAAATGAAAATTAGCCAAGTCAGCCTCACCGCCCTTTGCCTGTGTCCAACCCCCAGTGCTGGGGGTGGCTGATCCATGGAAGAACTCACCACTCACATCACCAGCTGCTTAATGAGGGCAACATAAAAACCAGCAGTGGGGCAGGACTGGGAGATAACACCGGATCTCCAGCAAGGACGGCCAGCCATAGAAGGGATCCCACCAGATATGTTCCTCCCTGCCTCACCAACTACGATGGGCACCTACAAAGTCCATGTCACCACTGGGAACTTCCTGCTAGCCAGGACGTTCAGCTCCATCTCCAACACCCTGGTGGGGACCCACAAGGAGAGTGACAAGAAGTCCCTCAACAACTGGGGGAAGGACTTCAAACCCAGGGCGGTGAGTACTAGTAGAACGGGGCCAGGCTCTGTGGACAGAACCTCCCAGTAGAAAGTGCGGGGGTCGCCAACGCTCAGGACTTGGGGCTGTTTGATCATCAATCCCCAGCTTCTGGAGTCATGAGGTTACACTGTGCAACTCTGCATTCATTTGAAAAAATATTGAAGTTTGTAGTCCTAGTGGTTGCATAGAAAACCTGAACAAAGTGCAGCTTAAAAGATCTCCAAATAGTTGGTGGTTTTTTTAAATCTCCAGTGCCTGGAGTCACGTGATTATGACAGGAGACTGGCAGCTTTTATTGTGAGAATGTTACTGCTTATGCTAGAGAGGAGAAAGGGGTGCAAATTTTCAACTGTAATTTTTTTTGTGGTGAAAAATGGCTATTTGGCACAACCTTTCACAAATCTGCAGTGATTCCACTAAACTGTTTGACTTCCAAAATAAAAAAATCAGAATGTTTCGGTCTTCTCATTTTCAAAATGAAGGTGTTCAATTTTTCTAGGTAATGAGCATTTCTTTTATGTTTCATTTTGTTTAAAATGTTTTAAAAAATGCTTGAGACAAAACAAAACTTTTTTTTCAGGTCGAATGAAATATTTTGTTCAACCTGAAATGACGTCCCCTGACTTTTTGATTCGCCAAAAATTTCATTTTTTCGGTTTGACCAGAAGTGAATCCCCCCCCCCCCCAAGTTTGTTGGAATTGCCAGAACTGAAAAATCCATTCTATGTCCTCATTATACTACGTGGATCGGATGGTCCAGTGGTTAGAGTAGTTGCCAGGGCTATGATAGATCCTGGATCTATATTCCCTCTACTACTGCAGTCTCATTGTGTGAAAGCCTTTCTGTGACTCAGTTTCCCCATTGATATAATGGGGATAATAGCACTGTACTACTTCACAAAAGTGCTGTGAGGGTAAATGTGTTAAAGATTCAAGGTGCCTCCATATAGCAGTGATAGGTGCTAGATAAGTACCTAAAATAGACTAGCTGTAGAAATGCCTCAAAAATACAAAGCACACGGGCTACTGCTTTTTTTTTTTTAATCTCATGATTTATAAACCAAACTCATGATAGTTTGGGAGGGACGCTGAGGGATGGTGTGTGTTAGGGGGCTTTCCCTTCCCCCCCTCCCCTGGTTCTTGCCACGGGGACAGAAAGCAGAGGTCCAGAAGTCCAAAGTGCAGGCAACGTGATGTTTATCGGGCTTAGTTCCAAGCAAACACCCATTGCAGAGTCTATTTCCCAGTGTTCTGTTCCTAGCTCTGATGCTGAGGAGCACAGCTTGTGTCCCTATTCCCTATTTCCCCCCCTTCCTCCTTAGCAGCCCCAAATATACCAGCCGTGCACTCCCCTGGTCCCACCCCTTACAGCTTATGCTCGTGTTCCGTTTTGGAGGGGTGTGGGTCTGGCAGGGCCGGCTCTGGCTTTTTTGCCGCCCTAGGCAAAAGAGCCACCGGCCACCCCCCACCCCATTGTGGCAGGGGAGGGCGCCGAGCCCGGCAGCGGGCCAGCAATCCCCGACCGGCCAGAGCGCCAGGGGGAGGGCGGAGAGCCCGGCTGGGGCTCTCTGCTCTCCCCGGTGGCCAGAGCGCTGGGCAGAGAGCCCAGCTGGGGCTCTCTGCTCTCCCCGGCGGCCAGAGCGCCGGGAGCAGGGCGGCGAGCCCAGCCGGGGCTCTCCGCTCTCCCCGGCGGCCAGAGCGCCGGGGGGAGGGCAGCGAGTCCCCGGTGGCCAGAGCGCCGGGGGGAGGGCAGCGAGCCCGGCCGGGGCTCTCCGCTCTCCCTGGCGGCCAGAGCGCTGGGAGGAGGGCGGCGAGCCCGGCCGGGGCTCTCCGCTCTCCC
>NW_020665102.1:1231719-1240743 GCF_002925995.2 Terrapene triunguis
AGCCCGGCCGGGGCTCTCCGCTCTCCCTGACCAGCCAGAGCGCCGGGGGGAGGGCGGCGAGCCCAGCCGGGGCTCTCCGCTCTCCCTGGCGGCCAGAGCGCCGGGAGGAGGGCGGCGAGCCCGGCCGGGGCTCTCCGCTCTCCCTGACCAGCCAGAGCGCCGGGAGGAGGGCGGCGAGCCCGGCCGGGGCTCTCCGCTCTCCCCGGCGGCCAGAGCGCCGGGGGAAGGGCATCAAGTCCCCGGCGGCCAGAGCGCCGGGGGGAGGGCGGCGAGCCCGCCGCGGCTCTCCATTCTCCCTGACCAGCCGGAGCGCCAGGGGGAGGGCAGCGAGCCCGGCTGTGGCCCCGCTCTCCCCGACCGGCTGGAGCGCCGCGGGGAGGGCGGCGAGCCCTGTCGCGGCCCTGCTCTCGGGCCAGAGCACCCCGCTGTGCCGCCCCCCTCCAGGCACCGCCCCAAGCACATGCTTGGTGGGCTGGTGCCTGGAGCTGGCCCTGGGGTCTGGGGCCTTTGTCCCACCACTTTTGTACCACACAGGAGAATGTAAGGGTGTGGAGGACTCACCACCTGCTGGTTGCTCTGGGAATTAGCTCACTCCAGCTCTGGAGCGCCCTCTGCAGGGTGTGTCCTGCCCATTGGCTGCTCTGCTCCACTGTTTTGGACCCACCTTGCTCCCCCATTCAGTGGAGTCCTCTTCAGGACACTGCCTTCTGGCAGTGCCCATTACTTCTTCCTCACACCCCTTCCGGGGGTCATGGCAGTCCTGTGCCTTGCACCCACTGCACGGGCCAACCACAACCCAAAGTCTAGCCCCTCACTTCAGGGCCAAGTTGCAGTCTGTATCGGCCCTGCTCCTCCAAGGCCAGGTGCAGTGCAAGGGGGGGACCCAGGCCTGCCTGCTACTCTGGGTCCCGACCCAGGGACCCTCTAGCAGCAGCCTCCATGCCCAGCCTACCAGGTAACAGGCCAGAGCTCCCCCTCTGCTCCCCTGAGCCTGCCCAGCACTGATCTCTTTCCAGTGCTATCCCTGGGAGCCAGTCCTCCTCCCTTGCTTGTTGGGGAAAGACTCCTCTCTGCTCTGCTGGGCCACGCCTTATATCTGCGCTGCCCCAGCAGCTGCCTCCCGTCCAGCTCCTAACAAGCCGTACTCTAATTAGCTGCAGGTTTCCACAGCCTCCCTGGGTGCTTCTGCCCCACCCCCGGCTGGAGTGGGCCACCTGCACCGCTACAGCAGGGTGAGGAGTGAGGTTGTGTCCTGGGCAAGGCCAGGCTCTTCTCCGGCTTTTAGTTTGTCGTATGCCTCCCCCCCAACCCCCTTTGTCCCTCCTAACTGGATGCTTGATCTTGGCTGGAAAGAGGAGCCAGGCAGCCTCCCAGTGTATGCTCGTAGATTACACTCCCACCATGCCCTGTAACATTTAAGTTCCATCTCTTGTCTCTTATCACCCCATCTGGTTGTGGGCAGATGTAACACACCGTGTCTTTGTCTTTCCTTCCCACATATTATAAGGATCAAAACGTCACACCCAAAATTCTATTTCAGGCTGAAAAACAAGCCTATATCCTAACACTCCACCCACTTCTTTTTCTTTTCTTCTGGAATCCGCCGGCCCAGGTATCTTGGGAAAAGCCTAGGACATATGGCAGCACATTTCCTGATAGGGCCAGTCATCAAGGTAGAATGTCTTGATGCTCCATTTGCCCCACTGCCCCCTATGCCCTTCACCTTCCCTCGTATGGACATCCATATTCCAATGAATGTGCCAGATGCCCCATAATGATGTGCCCGAGAGGTTGGGTCCGGGTTATCTGCCACACTCTGGTGGAGGGCCTCTTCCATGACAATTAGTGGGGCTCCCCTGTGGGTCTGTGCCCCCCTTAATCACCGCAGTAGACATTGCAAAATTAGCATACTTAACAACAGGCCAATAGCCATAATAATCCACAGTAACATCGGGAGCCCTGATCATTGTAATATAGTCCAACATCCGGGCCACCACCAGAACTGCTTCTCCTCCTTTGACAGTGTCAAGGTCTTTTAACACCATTCTGGAGTGTATATTTTAAATCTGTCCTGTTGTTGGCAGTGGCAGTGAGCTGCTCCTGCAGGTTTCGCGTGCTGTTGTCCGTATTATGAGTCCACTGGATAGTCACAGACAAACGGGGTATTGTCCACACTGGCTTGAGCACTTTGTATGGAACCGGGTAGTGTATGCTGGTTCGATTGCACACAGCAATGAGTTCCACAGATCCATTCGTGCACCCTAGTCCTGATCGGAGCGTGTACATGTGCCTGTCATCCCATCACCCTCTCCCCTGGCACTTGTCACACGGACAGAAAGCAAGCGGGCAGCAGGCCAAAGTGCAGGCAATGAGATGTTTATTGGGGTTAGTTCCAAGCAAGCATATCCAGAGCTCTACACACTGGCAGTGTCTGTTCCCCCGTGTTCCCCTTCCCAGCTCTGACGCTGCAGAACCCCTCCTCCTTAGCAGGAACAAATGTACCTGCCATGCATGCCTCTAATCTTTGTCTTTTGTTTACACATATTAGTATAAGATCTAAGCATATGAAAAAGTCACACCCCAAATTCAATCTCAGGCTGACAAACAAGCCTATACACTGATGGTGTGTGAACACTTGCAGATAGTACTGAAATAGTTAACAGCGCTGGCATTTCTACAGCATTGCTAACTCACCTGACTTTTTTGCGCATCATGTGATCTTTGGGTATATCTTAAAGCCCCAAGCACCTGGAGTCATGTGAATCTGTGAGAATCTAGGTTTTTATTGTTTTTTTTTTTTTTTAAGAAACTCCATTTCTTCCATTTGCGGGGCAGAAAAAAATCTTGAAAAAGTGACCTTTTTATATTACTATTAATAATAATAACAATAATTGATAAATAAATAACAAATGCAGCAAAAAAATAATCGCATTAAAGGGCTTTACATTCACCCCAGGATTCACTGCTACTAATTGGAAGAGTTTAGCAAGGTTGAGCAGATGGATTAAATAACCCTAACCCAAAATCATTGTAATATCCATATTTCACCTGCTGCAATAAACAAGGGTTGTCTGCCCTGCGGTTCCTGGTCCCCAGCCAGTTCCCAAGTGCCTTGAGCGAAGAAGACGCCTCACTCATGGGAAGGTTATTGCAGAACGTTTCTCTGTGGGTTTTCTCACTCAAACCGAGAGGCTTTCTGCAACGCAGTGAGAGATGGGATACCAGGCTAGATGGGCCCATTGGACACATCCAAGTGCAGAAGTTGCTGTATTTCTTTGTGGAGTCACAGCTTGGTGTCTAAAGAGACAGAAGAGAAGCTTCCAAACTGACATTGGTATGTTTCATGGTAGGCCCTGGAGGCCAACACTCATGATCTGCATCTACTTGGAAAACGAACTCAGTCTCCTTTTCACTAGCACTAGATCTCACTGCAGCGGTGTTAAGTGCCGTGCCAGCCCTGAGCTACTGCTCCTTTGGGATGGCAGGCCTGGTGTTTTGGGGCTGGAGATCACAGAGGAACAATTTGCAGGGACCGTAATGCCCGGGGGACAGGGCGGGCTAAGGGGGGAGTTCTAGAGCAAGACTCAAGGGGTTGGATAGCTGGGAGGTCGATCGAAATCAGAGACATCCGGGGCGATGCTTTCAGTTTTTGTGGAGGGCCGGTAGCTGGAAGTTCTGGTGCATGGGCCCGGGTCAGCGGGTTGGGTGGAGATCAGATGAGGCAGGGCCGGGTGAGGCAACAGGCATCAGTCTGTCATTCAGCCAACTTCCTCTGGCTTTTGGGGTCCTTATATAGTCTGGGTACCCACAGAGAGTGTGGCCAGCCCAGCCCATCGGGGACCTGGGCCGCGGCTGCCCTGGGGCTGCAGATTCAAGGAGGGGCAGCAGCTCAGGAGGGTGCCCGAGGACCTGGCAGGGGCCCTGGGGCCCTGGGGGGACCCTGGGGAGTGGGGTGTGATGGGTTTGGTCACGGAATTCCCCTTGGGACTGTTACCTGATGTACTGAAATTACCTCTGAACCTGTTTTCCCTGCCAGCTTGGGACTCCAGAATCCTGCCTTGTTGAGCCAAACACGCTAGCCTGGGGCAAACACAGACCCATGTCTGAACCACATCTCCCAAAGCTGCAGACTTAACTGAAAACAGCTCAGCAAGTGCTCCTGTCTCCAGCACCCAGACACCCAGCTCCCAATGGGATCCAAACCCCAAATAAATCCATATTACGCTGTATAAAGCTTATGCAGGGTAAACTCATAAATAGTCCACACTCTATCAGAGATATGCACAGCTGTTTGCTCCCCCAGGTATTAATCACTTATTCTGTGTTAATAAAATCACTTTTGTTTATTAACTAAGTATAAAAAGGAGGATTTAAGTGGTTCTAAGTAATAACAGACAGAACAAAGTAAGTTACCAAGCAAAATAAAACAAAACATGCAAGTCTAAGCCTAATACATTAAGAAACTGAATACAGGTAAATCTCACGCTCAGAGATGTTCCAACAAGCTTCTTTCACAGACTAGACTCCTTCCTAGTCTGGGCCCAATCCTTTCCCCTGGTACAGTCCTTGTTAGTTCCACCTCAGGGGGTAACTCGAGGATTTCCCCTTTTGTTCTTTTCCACCCCCTTTTATAGCTTTGGCCCAAGGGAGGAATCCTTTGTCTCTCTGGGTCTCCAACCCTCCTTCTAAATGGAAAAGCACCAGGTTTAATATGGATTCCAGTTCAGGTGACATGATCACATGTCACTGTCAGACTTCATTACCCACTTGCTGGCACATACGTATACAGGAAGTCTTACGAGTAAACAGAGCCATTTACAACCAATTGTCCTGCTTAATGGGAGCCATCAAGATTCCAAACCACCATTAATAGCCCACACTTTGCATAATTACAATAGGACCTCAGAGATATATTTCATATTCCTAGTTTCAGATACAAGAATGATACATTCATACAAATAGGATGACCACACTCAGTAGATTACAAGCTTTGTAATGATACCCTACAAGAAACCTTTTGCATAAAGCATATTCCAGTTACATCATATCCACACTTATAAACATATTTTTATAAAACATATGGAGTGTAACATCACATTGGGTGCGCCTCTTATTAAACCGCAAGGCATGGATGGGGCGGGCTGAGCCCACGGTAGAGGGCTTGGATGGGCAGGGCATCAGCCTCTGCTTTAACTGAGGCCAAGCTTAGATGCACACGGCTGCTCTGACCCGTTTCTGACAGCTTATAAAAATGGTGGGCACCGTTAGAGGGCTCACAAAGGCTTTAAAGGGATTGTGCCCTTCTCCTATACACTGCTCGGCTATGCTGAGGTACCTCAAGTTCTAGCCAAACTGGTAAACCTTGGCCTCTACCTCCAGGCTAATGAAAGGCAGGTGCTGAGTAGAACAGTAGTTGAAACAGTGACCTAGCTTATCTGTGTTTCCTTAGAGACTTGCACACAATGGAGGCACAGGAGGCCAACAAGTATTTTATTTTGTGGGGGAGACAGATGCTGACCGCTAATCCCTGAGTTGCTGGATTAATCCCTGAGTCATGCCTTCATGGTCCGGTTCTCCTACCGCCCCCCACTCCCTGCTGCAGGTGGAGGAGTTCAAGTTGTGCTGCCAGCGCTGGCTGGGGGACATCATCCTTGTGCGACTCCACAAGGAGCCCTACTCCTTCTACCCCACCGACACCCTGACCCACAGGGTGAATCTGTGAAGCGAGCAAATCCACCAATAAGCGCAGGACCCACCAAGGTAGAGGAGGAACTTTGTCACACTATCCATCCATTCCCATACACCCATGCTAACAATCCATACCCGTACACCCCCGCTATCTATCCATCCCGGTACACACCCCTTTATCTATCCATCCCCATCCCTCTATTTATCCATTCCTTTAAAACCCCTCTATCCATCCAGCCCCATCCGCACCCTTCTATCCATCCAGCCCCATCCGCACCCTTCTATCCATCCATCCCTGTTCACCCCCTCTGTCTACTCTTCCCCGTCCACACCCCTCTAACTATCCATCCCCATAACCCACGCTATATATCCATCCCCGTACACACCCTTCTCTCTATCCAACCATATCCACCCCTCTATCTATCCATCCCCATCCACACCTCTCTGTCTATCCATCCTCGTCCAAGCCTCTATCTGTCCATCCCCGTACACACTTCTATATCTATCCATCCCCGTATACAGCCAAAATATATACATTTTCGAACACACCCCTCTATCTATCCATCCATCCTCAACACCCCCTCTATATGCCCATCCCCGAACACACCCTTCTCTCTATCCATCCATCCTCAACACCCCCTCTATATGCCCATCCCCGAACACACCCTTCTCTCTATCCAACCCCAATCCACTTATCTATCTATCCATCCCCAGACACCCCCTCTATCTATCTATCTACCTATCCAAACCCGTGCACACACCCCATCTATCCATCATTGTACACAACCCTCTATCTATCCCCGTACACACCCCTTTCTGTATCTATCTATACATACATCCCCAACACCCTCTCTATACGTCCATCTCTGCACACACCCTTCTCTCTATCCAACCCTGTCCATCCCTCTATCAATCCCCATCTACACCACTGTATCTATTCCCATACATCACCTCTATCTATCCAACCCTGTACAACCCCTCTATCGATTCATCCCCGTACACACCCTTCTGTCTATCCAAACTGGTCCATCCCTCTATCTAACTATCCCCAATCAGCCCCTCTATCTCTCCAACCATGTACACACCCCTCTATCTATCCATCCATGCCCATACACCTCATCTGTCTATCCATGCCCGTACACACCCTTCTGTTTTTCCAAGCTCATCCACCTCTCTATCTATCCATCCCCCTAAATCTATCCATCCCTGTACACACCCCTTTCTCTCCAACCCCGTACATACTCCCCCATCTATCCATCCCCGTACACACCCCTCTATCTATCCATCCCGAACACCCCCTCTACCTGTCCATCTCCATACACCCCCTTTATTTATTCATCCCAGTACACAGCATTCTCTCTATCCATCCCTGTTCACAGCCCTCTATCTATCCATTGATCCATAGACACCCGTGCTGTGTATCCATCCCTGTACACACACCTCTATCTATCCATCCCTGTAAACCGCCTATATCTATACCTCCCTGTACACACCCCTCTGTCTATTCTTCCACATCCACACCCCTCTATCTATCCAACCCCATACGCCACCTCTATTTATCCATCCCGGTACACACCCCCTATCTATCCATCCCCGTACCCTCCCCTTTATGTATCCATCCACACCCCTCTATCTATCCATCCCCATAGAGGGAGTGTATCTTTGCATCCCCGTACACCCCCTCTATCCCTCCATCCCCGTCCACACCCCACTACCTATCCAGCCCCGTATACAATTCTGTCTATCCATTCCCGAACACACCCCTCTATCTATCCATCCATCCATCCCCAAACACCAGTCCATCTATCCATCCGCATACACACCCCATGCCTCTCCATCCCCGTACACCCCTCTATCCATCCATGGCGATACACCCCCGCTATCTATCCATCCCGAACACCGCCTCTCCCTGTTCATCTCCATGCATCCCCTTTATCTATCCATCCCCGTACACACCCCTCTGTCTATCCATCCCCATCTACAACCCTGTATCTATCCAGGCATCCCCATACATCTGCTCTATGTATCCATCCCTGTACACCCCCTTTATTTATACCACCCTGTACACACCCTCTGTCTATACTTCCATATGTAAACTCATCTATCCATCCCCAAACGCACCCCCTCGATATATCCATCCCCATCCACACCCCTCTGTCTATCCATCCCCGTCCACCCTCCTAAAAAATCAATCCCCATACACACACCTCTATATATCCATACCCATAGACCCCCTATATATTTCCATCCCTATACAGACCCTTCTGTCTATCCAACCCCATCCACCCATATATTGATCCATCCCTGTAGAGACCATCTATCTATCCATCCTTGTACACCCCCTCTATTCATCCAGCTCCATCCATACGCCTCTACCTATCCATCCCCGTCCTCCACTTTATCCACCCCCGTATACTCCCTCTGTCTACCCATCCTGGAGTACCCCCTCTCTATATCCATCCCCATACACCCCCTCGACCTATCCATCCCCATCCACTCCCCTCTATCTATCCATCACTGTACACCCCCTCTGTCTATCACGGTACACACCCTTCTGTCTATCCAACCCCATACCACCTCTCTAACTATCCATCCCCATACCCCCCCTCTATCCAACCCTGTACATACACCCATATCTATCCATCCCTATACACCCCCTCTATCTATCCATCCTGATCCACACCCCTCTATCAAATCCCATATATACTCCGCTATCTATCCATCCCTGTAACACGCCTCTATCTTTGCATCCCCATGCTCCCCCTCTAACTATCCATCCTTTTACACACCCTTCTATCCAACGCCATCCACCCTCTATCTATCCATTCCCATACACCCAGTCCATCTAGCCAACCCTGTACACACACCCCATCTATCCATCCCCGTACATCTTTCTATTTATCCATGCCCGTACACCCCCACTATCTATCCATCCCAACCCCCCCGTCCATCTCCATACACCCCTTTTATCTATCTGTCCTCATACACACCCCTGTATCTATCCATATCCATCCACACCCCTCTATGTATCCATCCCTATCCACCCTTCTGTAAATCAATCCCCGTACACACCCCTCTATCTATCCATCCATACCCATACATCCCCTCTATCGTTCTATGCCTATACACACCCCTCTGTCTATCCATCCCCGTACACACCCCTCTGTCTATCCATCCCCGTACACACACCCTTCTATCTATCCATCCCCGTATACCCTCTCTATCTATCCATCCCCGTACACACCCCTCTATCTATCCATCCCCATAAACCCCCGCTACATACCCTGTCCACCCCTCTATCTATCCATCCCTATACACCCTGTCTATCTATCCAAC
>NW_020665102.1:1240753-1241739 GCF_002925995.2 Terrapene triunguis
CCATCCCCATACACCCGCTTGATCTATCCATCCCCATACACACCCCTATATCTATCTATCCCAGTACACAACCGTCTATCTATCCATCCCGAACACCCTCCTCTACCTGTCCATCTTCATATACTTCCTTTATCTATCCATCGCCGTACACACCCCCTCTGTGTCCATCCCCTTCCACAGCCCTCTATCTATCCATTCATCCATAGACACCCGCTCTGTGTATCCATCCCTGTACACACCCCTCTATCTATCTGTCCCCATACACCCCCTCTATCTGTACCTATTGGGTTCCGGGAAGTGGGCGGGCAAAGCCCACCTGCTAAAGGATCCTCCCCCCAGCCTAAGGGGAGGACCCACAGGACCTAAAACCCAAATGATTACGGGGGACAACTAATGTAAAAACAGGGACAGGAGTGCGATTAAAGGGTCAAAAGAAGGGAACCTGATGGGGACACCGAGCAGAGAACCCCGGACAGCACCCACTGCTCCTCAAAGGTGTCAAGGGAGCCAGTGGACTCAGCCCAAAGGAACTCTGCCCGGATACGTGAACGAACAGAGGATCGGAAACAGGCCCCACAGTCACAGGAACCTCCATCAGCCAACCTCCTCTCCCTGGTGTTATAGATGGCCTGTTTAGCCAGGGCCAAGAGGAAGCTGACCACGAGGTCCCGTGACTTTGTGGGGCCACGGATAGGGAGTGCATAAATGAGAAGGTGAGGGGAAAAGTGTAGCCAAAAATGCAACATAATGTCGGTGAGGAGCCGGTGTAGGGGCTGCATCCTGGCACACTCTAAGTAAATGTGAGCCAGGGTCTCCCTCACGCTGCAGAAAGGACAGGTGTCAGGGACAGGGATAAACCACGCCAAGTACATGCCCATGAAGAAGCCACCAACTGACATCCCCGGCGGGCCTTGGGACCAGGGTGGAATAGAGGCTGGCCCACCGGGGCTTCTCACCCTCGACAGGTGGCAGGAGGTCCCGCCACT